>NC_042997.1:211252841-211285341 GCF_006345805.1 Octopus sinensis | reverse complement strand
TGGCATTATGAAGGGCATCCAGCTGTAGAAACACTGCCAGATCAGACTGGAGCCTGGTGCAGCCTTCTGGCTTCCCAGATCCCGGTTGAACCGTCCAACCCATGCTAGCATGGAAAACGGACATTAAACGATGATGATGATATTCATGATCCGCATTATCATCACTTTTCTATGCTGGCATTAGTTGGGCAGAACTGAGCCAGTACCTCCACCTCCACTCCCAACTGAGTTGCAGGACTACATTTTGTTCATACTTTCTCTTTGCAACATAAGTTTCTGTGTCTGGATTTAACACCAACCACCTTACAAAAAATGTATTTGTGTGTGTGAGGGTGTAGTTAGTATAACAAATAGGAGAAAAACTATTCAATAATATAGTAGGGGGTAACATATTTTAGTTGATCCAGTAGCATCATAGACAATGTCTTTGTGTTTGTCCCTATCCCAAATTAACAATTGGTGTTGTTTTGTTTATGTCCTTGCAATTTCACGGTTTAGCAAACGACACTGATAAATAACAAACTTAAAAATATGTAGTGGGCGCAATTAGTTTCACTAAACCTTTCAAGGTGGTGCCACAGTTCAATAACTGAAACAAGTAAAAGAGGTAATGTATGAATGTGTATATATAAGAACTACACATACAAACCTATCTGTAGATAGAATAACAAAAAGAGAGGAGAGACACAGGCAGTAATAGAGAAGCTAGTTATATTAGTCAGCAATTGTTAGACTTTTTGAGAAAATCTAAAATATATGTCTGTATCCAACAATGTATATTATTCTCAGACTTGCACATTATTTGAAATACAAAAAGGTCACAAATTTCCAGAACTTTCACATATATTGCTCAGATAAAACTTGGCTGAGTGACCCAAGTGTCTTATGTTCAGTAATCTTCCATTTATTAGACAAGACAAACATGTAAGTATTTATGATACTGAGAATGATGGATTTTAGTTCAAATAAGAATGCAATTATTTTGTTTAACATTGTTACAGTAGTTTGTTTTAATATTAAAAGTGATGTAATTCAATTTAAAAGATCTCTGATATCACTGTTAAAAACCAGTGTTCAATTCTTGTTTCATCTTAACTCCTTAACATTCAGATTGTTTATTCACATTGCTTTGAATTAATCATGCATTACTGTAGCCTTGAGATTTAATTGATCTGATTGCTTATTTTTAGATTGACTTTCTAGAGGCCAGGCCTGACCGGTTTGAACATAAAACAGGTAGAATATTTGGGCCAGATATGGCCGGTTTAAATGCTAAAAGGAGAAACATATCAATTAAAATCTTTCTCGCTACATGGAGAGGAAGCCACTCTGTCATGTGTTAACATCATCAGATGATCTAGTTCCTATTCCCAATGTTTCAATAATGTGAAGTGTCATCATGTAGTCAACATCATTTAACATCCATGTTTCATGCTGGCATGGGTTGGACAGTTTGACGATGAAGAATTAATTGTTATGTCCAAATATACAATGAAACATCAATGCTTCATTGCATATATATAAGCAGATAAAAAAAATCATAGTAACTGCCTGCAAGCGAGTATGACTTAGTAATGTATACCATGCTTTCACTCATTATTTTAAGTGTCTACATAGTTACAAGCAGATAGACACTCTATTGACCTTCTCACCTTTATCTCATAATTTTGTTGATCCAAACACCTGATTAATAATTAAAGAAAGTAGTTATTTTACTCAGACTGTTCAAATTGATTATGTTTATTTACTTGGGAACATGACTATAAAAGAATTTAGCATCAAATTTGATTTCAACATACATTTTCCACAGCTATTCTAACAACAGTGTAATAATACTTCTGTAACCTCTCGGAGGAAACATGACTCCTCCTTCACTCCTCTCCACCCTTCATTTATGGTTTGAGAATAATTCTATAATTGTTGTAAACTGGAATGGAACTTACTCTCTTTCTGCTCACATCCATTCTCCATTTAATGCTACTTGGTTTGCATCTTTTAGAGAGATAGATTAGATATAATAAACTCAAAGAGCAACTAGAAAGTGAAAGTAGTATCTAACTTAGGATGTCTCATAGATAGTGGTGGCAATGGTGTTGGAGGTGGTAGATGTGGTTATCATGGCAGTGGTGGTGGTGTAGTGGTGACAGTGGATGTGTATGATGGCAGCAATTATAGTGTTGGTGTTTTTGCAGAGGTGGTGGTGGTGGTGGTGGTGGTGGTGGAAGTGGATGATGATGATAGAAGTAGTGGCATTGATTATGTTAGGATGTCTCAGTAGTGGTTGTGAAGATGATTCTGATATTGATAGTCTTTGCATTGAGGTGGTGGCAGAGTCAGAGTAAATAATAAGAGCCCAGTTAACACAAGATTCTTAAATTTCGGAGATCATAAGATAGAGAGCAAGAAGTTAAAAGTTCCAATACTGTCCCAATTCCTACACCCCAGATTCTTCAACTATTTTATAAGAAAGGGGTTAATGGCAGGTTGTATACCAAAAAATACATAAATAAATTACTGTTTTATTCTTTGTCAACACGTGTTTCATGAGGTACATCCTCGGGTTCCTAAACCACACCTTGTTTCCCTGGAACCCCTCTCAAGATGCCACCCCAATCATCAAGCCCTGTTAGTGTGTGTGAAGAGACAGAGAGAGTAATGTGTGAAAGAGAGAGATAACTGAAATTTTTTACTCAGTGTATCATCATCATCATCATCATCATCGTTTAACGTCCGTTTTCCGCGCTAGCACGGGTTGGACGGTTCGACCGGGGTTTGGGGAGCCAGGGGCTGCTCCAGGCTCCAGTCTCATCTGGCAGTGTTTCCTAACGCCAACCACTCCGCGAGTGTAGTGGGTGCTTTTTACGTGCCACCTGCACAGGTGCCAAAGGGGTCTGGCATCGGCCACGTTCGGTTGGTGCTTTTTTACGTGCCACCTGCACAGGTGCCAGAGGGGTCTGGCATCGGCCACGATCGGTTGGTGCTTTTTACGTGCCACCTGCACAGGTGCCAGAGGGGTCTGGCATCGGCCACGATCGGTTGGTGCTTTCTATGTGCCACCGTCACAGAAGCCAGTCGAGGCGGTGCTGGCATCGGCCACGTTCGGATGGTGCTTTTTATGTGCCACCGGCACAGAAGCCATTTGACGCGGGGTTGGCATCGGTCACGTTTGGATGGTGCTTTTTTATGTGCCACCGGCACAGAAGCAAGTCGAGGCGGCACTGGCAACGGCCACTGGTACCAGAGGTGTCTGGCATCGGCCACGATCGGTTGGTGCTTTTTATGTGCCACCGGCACAGAAGCCAGTCGAGGCGGTGCTGGCATCGGCCATGTTAGGATTGTGTTTTTTATGTGCCACCGGCACAGAAGCAAGTCGAGGCAGGGTTGGCATCGGTCACGTTCGGATGGTGCCTTTTTATGTGCCACCGGCACAGAAGCCAGTCGAGGCGGCAATGGCAACGGCCACTGGTGCCAGAGGGGTCTGGCATCGGCCATGATCGGTTGGTCCTTTTTATGTTCCACCGGCACAGAAGCCAGTCGAGGCGGTGCTGGCATTGGTCACGTTCGGATGGTGCTTTTTATGTGCCACCGGCACAGAAGCCATTCGAGGCGGGGTTGGCATCGGTCACGTTCGGATGGTGCTTTTTTATGTGCCACCGGCACAGAAGCCAGTCGAGGCGGCACTGGCAACGGCCACTGGTGCCAGAGGGGTCTGGCATCGGCCACGATCGGTTGGTGCTTTTTATGTGCCACCGGCACAGAAGCCAGTCGATGCGGTGCTGGCATCGGCCACGTTCAGATGGTGCTTTTTATGTGCCACCGACACAGAAGCCATTCGAGGCGGGGTTGGCATCGGTCACGTTCGGATAGTGCTTTTTATGTGCCACTGGCACAGAAGCCAGTCGAGGCTGCACTGGCAATGGCCCCGTTCGGATGGTACTTTTTATGTCACCGGCACAGGTATCACAACTACTGTTTCCATTGATATTTGTTTCGATGTTCATGTACTTGACTCAACAGGTCTCCTCAAGCACAGCAAGATGTTCTGGGATCCAAGGTACTTTGGATGGGCAGGGGCTATGCGGAACTGGTGCCGGAAGCATCACGGGTCTTAGTAGTCACAGCACATCTCCAGAGATCTCGGTCCTTCGCCATTGCCTCAGTGAGGCCCAACGCTCTGTGGTCATGCTTGCCTACCTCATCCCATGTCTTCCTGGGTCTACCTCTCCCCCAATTCCTTCAACTGTTCGGGAGTGGCACTTCTTCACACATCTCTCCTCATCCATCCGCAGTACATGACCATACCATCGCAAGCGTCGCTCTTGCACACCGCATCTGATGCTTCTTGTGCCTAGCATTTCTCTCAGGGTGCTTACACTCTGTCGTGTATTCACACTGACATTACACATCCAGCAGATCATGCTAGCTTCATTTCTTTCAAGTCTACGCATGTCCTCTGCAGTCACGGCCCATGTTTCACTGCCGTGAAGCATGGCAGTTCGCACACATGCATCATACAATCTACCTTTCACTCTGAGTGAGAGACCCTTTGTCGCCAGTAGGGGTAGGAGCTTTCTAAACTTTGCCCAGGCTATTCGTGTTCTGGTGGTGACACTCTCTGAGCATCCACCCCCCACTACTAACTTGGTCACCCAGGTAGCGGAAACTATCAACTACTTCTAGTTTCTCCCCCTGGAGTGTGATGGAATCTGTTTTCTGAGTGTCTGTGGTGTCTATTGTCCCTGTGCATCTGCCGCACATGAAAGCTATCTTATCAGTTAATTTCCCTTTGATGTTGTTGCACCTCTTATGCGTCCATAGCTTACACTGGGTGCATCTTATGGAGTTTCTACCTACACCTTTCCTACAGCTCGAGCAGGGCCACCTGCCCGATGGGGTGTGTGCTGAGTTCGCCTTTCTGCATACTATAACTTTGGTCTTCGCTACATTTACTCTAAGGCCCTTTGATTCTAACCCTTGTTTACACACCCGAAATTTCATTTTTAGTTCCGGTAGTGATTCTGCTATGAGGGCCAGGTCATCAGCATAGAGGAGCTCCCAAGGGCAACCTGTTTTGAATTCCTCAGTTATTGCCTGGAGGACTATGATGAATAAAAGGGAACTGAGGGCTGAGCCCTGGTGTACACCTACTTCTACCCGGAATTCTTCACTATATTCGTTGCCAATCCTAACCTTGCTGACAGCCTCTCTGTATAGAGCCTGTACAGCCCTTATTAGCCATTTGTCAATCAACAGTTTCCGCATCGACCACCAGATAAGGGATCAGGGAACCCTGTCAAAGGCTTTCTCCAAGTCCACAAAAGCTATGTAGAGGGGTTTATCTTTAGCTAGGTACTTCTCCTGCAGTTGTCGGACTAGGAATATAGCATCAGTGGTGCTTCTACCCGGCACAAAACCGAACTACATCTTATCTAAGCAAATTCTCTCCCTAATGAGATGGGTTATGACCCTCTCTGTAGCCTTCATCACCTGATCCAACAGTTTAATACCCCTGTAGTTATTTCTATCTAGAGCATCACCCTTACCCTTGTAGCAGTTGACTATGGTGCTGCTACGCCATTCGTTTTAACTCGAAATAATGTAAACACTGAATCGGCCATACATACATACACACACACATACATACACACACATACATACACACACACACATACATAGATACACACACACACACACACATACATACATATACACATACACCGAGTAAAAAATTTCATTTATCACGGAAAGGTCTACTACAAACGAAAGATTGCCAAAGATAAAAAGTTACAGAAATAAAAGTTACACGAATAAAGTAAGGAATAAAAATCACAAAAAATATACAAAAATTTACAAAAACTAAGTTAGTTATGTAATATATAAGTTTAATATATAAGTTAGTTAATAATATATAAAAAATTTCAGTTGTGTTTGCATTTCACATGTATGTTTAGTACGTCACCAAATTGGTGTACACTTCTGTTAAGACGGAGTAAATAATATCAAGCCGAAAGACCAAAGAATATTGGTTAAAATTCTAATTATCAAATAATGTAAAACTTAGAAGTTACAATTCCGTTTTCATTCTGGTTTACAATTAAGTTTACTTTTGACACTTTCTACCAATATACGAAGTTTCAAATTGTTTGGTTAAGTAGGAAAAATTTGACAAATCAGGCTACGAACCTGAAAAGATCCAGATAATTGATTGAAAAACATCAAATATGATACAAATTTTCCGAAGGCAGCAAAAAGCCATGGCAAAAATAGTTTTAAACGTTTAGAATCTTTTGATCGAGGTAAAATTTTTGTGAGAGGTTTTTTGAGTTTCAAGTCATCTAAATGGCGAGATTAAAGGAACCGATGCTCTTTGGAATCGAAAACGAACCTCTCATATATTTAAACATAAAAGATAATTGATTGAAAAACATCAAAGATGATACAAATTTTCCGAAGGCAGCAAAAAGCCAAGTCAAAAATAGTTTTAAAGGATTAGAATGTTTTGATCAAGGTAAAATCTTTGTGAGAGTTTTTTTGAGTTTCATGTCATCTAAATGGCGAGATGAAAGGACCCGATGCTCTTTGGAATAGAAAACGAACCTCTCATATATTTAAACATAAAAGATAATTGATTGAAAACCATCAAAGATGATACTAATTTTCCGAAGGCAGGAAAAAGCCAAGGCAAAAATAGTTTTAAAGGTTTAGAATCTTTTGATCAAGTTAAAATTTTTGTGAGAGTTTTTTTGAGTTTCATGTCATCTAAATGGCGAGACGAAAGGAACCGATGCTTTTTCGAATCGAAAACGAACCTCTCATATATTTAAACATAAAAGATAATTGATTCCAAATCATCAAAGATGATACAAATTTTCCGAAGGCAGCAAAAAGCCAAGGCAAACATAGTTTTAAAGGTTTAGAATCTTTTGATCAAGGTAAAATCTTTGTGAGAGTTTTTTTGAGTTTCATGTCATCTAAATGGCGAGACGAAAGGAACCGATGCTCTTTGGTATCGAAAACGAACCTCTCATATATTTAAACATAAAAGATAATTGATTGAAAAACATCAAAGATGATACAAATTTTCCGAAGGCAGCAAAAAGCCAAGTCAAAAATAGTTTTAAAGGATTAGAATCTTTTGATCAAGGTAAAATCTTTGTCAGAGTTTTTTTGAGTTTCATGTCATCTAAATGGCGAGACGAAAGGAACCGATACTCTTTGGAATAGAAAACGAACCTCTCATATATTTAAACATAAAAGATAATTGATTGAAAAACATCAAAGATGATACAAATTTTCCGAAGACAGCAAAAAGCCAAGGCAAAAATAGTTTTAAAGGTTTAGAAACTTTTGATCAAGGTAAAATCTTTGTGAGAGTTTTTTTGAGTTTCATGTCATCTAAATGGCGAGATTAAAGGAACCGATACTCTTTGGAATAGAAAACGAACCTCTCATATATATAAACATAAAAGATTATTGAATGAAAAATGTCAACGATGATACAAATTTTCCGAAGGCAGCAAAAAGCCAAGGCAAAAATAGTTTTAAACGTTTAGAATCTTTTGATCAAGTTAAAATCTTTGTGAGAGTTTTTTGAGTTTCATGTCATCTAAATGGCGAGATTAAAGGAACCGATGATCTTTGGAATCGAAAACGAACCTCTCATATATTTAAACATAAAAGATAATTGATTGAAAAACATCAAAGATGATACAAATTTTCCGAAGGCAGCAAAAAGCCAAGTCAAAAATAGTTTTAAAGGATTAGAATCTTTTGATCAAGGTAAAATCTTTGTGAGAGATTTTTTGAGTTTCATGTCATCTAAATGGCGAGATGAAAGGACCCGATACTCTTTGGAATAGAAAACGAACCTCTCATATATTTAAACATAAAAGATGATTGATTGAAAACCATCAAAGATGATACTAATTTTCCGAAGGAAGCAAAAAGCCAAGGCAAAAATAGTTTTAAACGATTAGAATCTTTTGATCAAGGTAAAATCTTTGTGAGAGATTTTTGAGTTTCATGTCATCTAAATGGCGAGATGAAAGGAACCGATGCTCTTTGGAACAGAAAACGAACCCCTCATATATTTAAACATAAAAGATAATTGATTGAAAAACATCAAAGATGATACAAATTTTCCGAAGGCAGCAAAAAGCCAAGGCAAAAATAGTGTTAAAGAATTAGAATCTTTTGATCAAGGTAAAATCTTTGTGAGAGTTTTTTTGAGTTTCATGTCATCTAAATGACGAGATTAAAGGAACCGATGCTCTTTGGAACAGAAAACGAACCCCTCATATATTTAAACATAAAAGATAATTGATTGAAAAACATCAAAGATGATACAAATTTTCCGAAGGCAGCAAAAAGCCAAGGCAAAAATAGTTTTAAAGGTTTAGAATCTTTTGATCAAGTTAAAATTTTTGTGAGAGTTTTTTTGAGTTTCATGTCATCTAAATGGCGAGACGAAAGGAACCGATGCTCTTTCGAATCGAAAACGAACCTCTCATATATTTAAACATAAAAGATTATTGAATGAAAAATATCAAAGATGATACAAATTTTCCGAAGGCAGCAAAAAGCCAAGGCAAAAATAGTTTAAACGTTTAGAATCTTTTGATCGAGTTAAAATTTTTGTCAGAGTTTTTTAAGTTTCATGTCATCTAAATGGCGAGATGAAAGGAACCGATGATCTTTAGAATCGAAAACGAACCTCTCATATATTTAAACATAAAAGATAATTGATTCCAAATCATCAAAGATGATACAAATTTTCCGAAGGCAGCAAAAAGCCAAGTCAAAAATAGTTTTAAAGGATTAGAATCTTTTGATCAAGGTAAAATCATTGTGAGAGTTTTTTTGAGTTTCATGTCATCTAAATGGCGAGATTAAAGGAACCGATGCTCTTTGGAATAGATAACGAACCTCTCATATATTTAAACATAAAAGATAATTGATTGAAAAACATCAAAGATGATACAAATTTTCCAAAGGCAGCAAAAAGCCAAGTCAAAAATAGTTTTAAAGGATTAGAATCTTTTGATCAAGGTAAAATCTTTGTGAGAGTTTTTTTGAGTTTCATGTCATCTAAATGGCGAGATTAAAGGAACCGATGCTCTTTGGAATCGAAAACGAACCTCTCATATATTTAAACATAAAAGATAATTGATTGAAAAACATCAAGGATGATACAAATTTTCCGAAGGCAACAAAAAGCAAAGTCAAAAATAGCTTTAAAGGATTAGAATATTTTGATCAAGGTAAAACCTTTGTGAGAGTTTTTTTGAGTTTCATGTCATCTAAATGGCGAGATGAAAGGAACCGATGCTCTTTGGAATCGAAAACGAACCTCTCATATATTTAAACATAAAAGATAATTGATTTAAAAACATCAAAGATCATACAAATATTCCGAAGGCAGCAAAAAGCCAAGGCAAAAATAGTTTTAAAGGATTAGAATCTTTTGAACAAGGTAAAATCTTTGAGAGTTTTTTTGAGTTTCATGTCATCTAAATGGCGAGATTAAAGGAACCGATGCTCTTTGGAATCGAAAACGAACCTCTCATATATTTAAACATAAAAGATAATTGAATTGAAAAATCAAAGATGATACAAATTTTCCGAAGGCAGCAAAAAGCCAAGGCAAAAATAGTTTTAAAGTTTAGAATCTTTTGATCAAGGTAAAATCTTTGTGAGAGTTTTTTAAGTTTCATGTCATCTAAATGGCGAGATTAAAGGAACCGATGCTCTTTGGAATAGAAAACGAACCTCTCATATATTTAAACATAAAAGATAATTGATTGAAAAACATCAAAGATGATACAAATTGTCCGAAGGCAGCAAAAATCCAAGTCAAAAATAGTTTTAAAGGATTAGAATCTTTTGATCAAGGTAAAATCTTTGTGAGAGTTTTTTTGAGTTTCATGTCATCTAAATGGCGAGATTAAAGGAACCGATGCTCTTTGGAATCGAAAACGAACCTCTCATATATTTAAACATAAAAGATAATTGATTGAAAAACATCAAAGATCATACAAATTTTCCGAAGGCAGCAAAAAGCCAAGGCAAAAATAGTTTTAAAGGTTTAGAATCTTTTGATCAAGTAAAATTTTTGTGAGAGTTTTTTGAGTTTCATGTCATCTAAATGGCGAGATTAAAGGAACCGATACTCTTTGGAATAGAAAACGAACCTCTCATATATTTAAACATAAAATATAATGGATTGAAAAACATCAAAGATGATACAAATTTTCCGAAGGCAGGAAAAAGCCAAGTCAAAAATAGTTCTAAAGGATTAGAATCTTTTGATCAAGGTAAAATCTTTGTGAGAGTTTTTTTGAGTTTCATGTCATCTAATTGGCGAGATGAAAGGAACCGATGCTCTTTGGAATCGAAAACGAACCTCTCATATATTTAAACATAAAAGATAATTGATTGAAAACCATCAAAGATGATACAAATTTTCCGAAGGCAGGAAAAAGCCAAGGCAAAAATAGTTTTAAAGGATTAGAATCTTTTGATCAAGGTAAAATCTTTGTGAGAGTTTTTTGAGTTTCATGTCATCTAAATGGCGAGATGAAAGGAACCGATGCTCTTTGGAATCGAAAACGAACCTCTCATATATTTAAACATAAAAGATAATTGATTGAAAACATCAAAGATGATACTAATTTTCCGAAGGAAGCAAAAAGCCAAGGCAAGAATAGTTTTAAAGGATTAGAATCTTTTGATCAAGGTAAAATCTTTGTGAGAGATTTTTGAGTTTCATGTCATCTAAATGGCGAGATGAAAGGAACCGATGCTCTTTGAAATAGAAAACGAACCTCTCATATATTTAAACATAAAAGATAATTGATTGAAAAACATCAAAGATGATACAAATTGTCCGAAGGCAGCAAAAAGCCAAGGCAAAAATAGTTTTAAAGGTTTAGAATCTTTTGATCAAGTTAAAATTTTTGTGAGAGTTTTTTTCAGTTTCATGTCATCTAAATGGCGAGATTAAAGGAACCGATGCTCTTTCGAATCGAAAACGAACCTCTCATATATTTAAACATGAAAGATTATTGAATGAAAAATATCAAATATGATACAAATTTTCCGAAGGCAACAAAAAGCCAAGGCAAAAATAGTTTTAAACGTTTAGAATCTTTTGATCGAGTTAAAATTTTTGTCAGAGTTTTTTTAAGTTTCATGTCATCTAAATGGCGAGATGAAAGGAACCGATGCTCTTTCGAATCGAAAACGAACCTCTCATATATTTAAACATAAAAGATTATTGAATGAAAAATATCAAAGATGATACAAATTTTCCGAAGGCAGCAAAAAGCCAAGGCAAAAATAGTTTAAAGGTTTAGAATCTTTTGATCAAGTTAAAATTTTTTTCAGAGTTTTTTTAAGTTTCATGTCATCTAAATGGCGAGATGAAAGGAACCGATGATCTTTAGAATCGAAAACGAACCTCTCATATATTTAAACATAAAAGATAATTGATTCCAAATCATCAAAGATGATACAAATTTTCCGAAGGCAGCAAAAAGCCAAGTCAAAAATAGTTTTAAGGGATTAGAATCTTTTGATCAAGGTAAAATCATTGTGCGAGTTTTTTTGAGTTTCATGTCATCTAAATGGCGAGATGAAAGGACCCGATGCTCTTTGGAATAGAAAACGAACATCTCATATATTTAAACATAAAAGATAATTGATTGAAAAACATCAAAGATGATACAATTTTCCGAAGGCAGCAAAAAGCCAAGGCAAAAATAGTTTTAAAGGATTAGAATCTTTTGATCAAGGTAAAATCTTTGTGAGAGTTTTTTGAGTTTCATGTCATCTAAATGGCGAGATGAAAGGACCGATGCTCTTTGGAATCGAAAACGAACCTCTCATATATTTAAACATAAAAGATAATTGATTGAAAACCATCAAAGATGATACAATTTTCCGAAGGCAGCAAAAAGCCAAGGCAAGAATAGTTTTAAAGGATTAGAATCTTTTGATCAAGGTAAAATCTTTGTGAGAGATTTTTGAGTTTCATGTCATCTAAATGGCGAGATGAAAGGAACCGATGCTCTTTGGAATCGAAAACGAACCTCTCATATATTTAAACATAAAAGATAATTAATTGAAAAACATCAAAGATCATACAAATTTTCTGAAGGCAGCAAAAAGCCAAAGCAAAAATAGTTTTAAAGGTTTAGAATCTTTTGATCAAGGCAAAATTTTTGTGAGAGTTTTTTTGAGTTTCATGTCAT
The DNA here is from genome assembly GCF_006345805.1 of Octopus sinensis. Lineage (NCBI taxonomy): Eukaryota > Metazoa > Mollusca > Cephalopoda > Octopoda > Octopodidae > Octopus > Octopus sinensis. Next base: position 211,273,090 of record NC_042997.1, on the reverse strand, counting down.
CTAAATGGCGAGATTTAAGGAACCGATGCTCTTTGGAATCGAAAACGAACCTCTCATATATTTAAACATGAAAGATAATTGATTGAAAAACATCAAAGATCATAAAAATTTTATGAAGGCAGCAAAAAGCCAAGGCAAAAATAGTTTTAAAGGTTTAGAATCTTTTGATCAAGGTAAAATCTTTGTGAGAGTTTTTTTGAGTTTCATGTCATTTAAATGGCGAGATGAAAGGAACCGATGCTCTTTGGAATCGAAAACGAACCTCTCATATATTTAAACATAAAAGATAATTGAATTGAAAAACATCAAAGATGATACAAATTTTCCGAAGGCAGCAAAAAGCCAAGTCAAAAATAGTTTTAAAGGTTTAGAATCTTTTGATCAAGTAAAATCTTTGTGAGAGTTTTTTGAGTTTCATGTCATCTAAATGGCGAGATGAAAGGAACTGATGATCTTTAGAATCGAAAACGAACCTCTCATATATTTAAACATAAAAGATAATTGATTGAAAAACATCAAAGATGATACAAATTTTCCGAAGGCAGCAAAAAGCCAAGTCATAAATAGTTTTAAAGGATTAGAATCTTTTGATCAAGGTAAAATCTTTGTGAGAGTTTTTTTGAGTTTCATGTCATCTAAATGGCGAGATGAAAGGACCCGATGCTCTTTGGAATCGAAAACGAACCTCTCATATATTTAAACATAAAAGATAATTGATTGAAAAACATCAAAGATGATACAAATTTTCCGAAGGCAGCAAAAAGCCAAGGCAAAAATAGTTTTAAAGGATTAGAATCTTTTGATCAAGGTAAAATCTTTGTGAGAGATTTTTTGAGTTTCATGTCATCTAAATGGCGAGATGAAAGGACCCGATGCTCTTTGGAATAGAAAACGAACCTCTCATATATTTAAACATAAAAGATAATTGATTGAAAACCATCAAAGATGATACTAATTTTCCGAAGGAAGCAAAAAGCCAAGGCAAGAATAGTTTTAAAGGATTAGAATCTTTTGATCAAGGTAAAATCTTTGTGAGAGATTTTTTGAGTTTCATGTCATCTAAATGGCGAGATGAAAGGAACCGATGCTCTTTGGAATAGAAAACGAACCTCTCATATATTTAAACATAAAAGATAATTGATTGAAAAACATCAAAGATGATACAAATTTTCCGAAGGCAGCAAAAAGCCAAGGCAAAAATAGTTTTAAAGGTTAGAATCTTTTGATCAAGGTTAAAATTTTGTGAGAGTTTTTTTGAGTTTCATGTCATCTAAATGGCGAGATGAAAGGAACCGATGCTCTTTGGAATCGAAAACGAACCTCTCATATATTTAAACATAAAAGATAATTGATTGAAAAACATCAAAGATGATACAAATTTTCCGAAGGCAGCAAAAAGCCAAGTCAAAAATAGTTTTAAAGGATTAGAATCTTTTGATCAAGGTAAAATCTTTGTGAGAGTTTTTTTGAGTTTCATGTCATCTAAATGGCGAGATTAAAGGAACCGATGCTCTTTGGAATCGAAAACGAACCTCTCATATATTTAAACATAAAAGATAATTGATTGAAAAACATCAAAGATGATACAAATTTTCCGAAGGCAGCAAAAAGCCAAGTCAAAAATAGTTTTAAAGGATTAGAATCTTTTGATCAAGGTAAAATCTTTGTGAGAGTTTTTTTGAGTTTCATGTCATCTAAATGGCGAGATTAAAGGAACCGATGCTCTTTGGAATCGAAAACGAACCTCTCATATATTTAAACATAAAAGATAATGATTGAAAAACATCAAAGATGATACAAATTTTCCGAAGGCAGCAAAAAGCCAAGGCAAAAATAGTTTTAAAGGTTAGAATCTTTTGATCAAGGTAAAATCTTTGTGAGAGTTTTTTTGAGTTTCATGTCATCTAAATGGCGAGATTAAAGGAACCGATGCTCTTTGGAATCGAAAACGAACCTCTCATATATTTAAACATAAAAGATAATTGATTGAAAAACATCAAAGATCATACAAATTTTCCGAAGGCAGCAAAAAGCCAAGTCAAAAATAGTTTTAAAGGATTAGAATCTTTTGATCAAGGTAAAATCTTTGTGAGAGTTTTTTTGAGTTTCATGTCATCTAAATGGCGAGATGAAAGGAACCGATGCTCTTTGGAATCGAAAACGAACCTCTCATATATTTAAACATAAAAGATAATTGATTGAAAAACATCAAAGATGATACAAATTTTCCGAAGGCAGCAAAAAGCCAAGTCAAAAATAGTTTTAAAGGATTAGAATCTTTTGATCAAGGTAAAATCTTTGTGAGAGTTTTTTTGAGTTTCATGTCATCTAAATGGCGAGATGAAAGGAACCGATGCTCTTTGGAATCGAAAACGAACCTCTCATATATTTAAACATAAAAGATAATTGATTGAAAAACATCAAAGATGATACAAATTTTCCGAAGGCAGCAAAAAGCCAAGGCAAAAATAGTTTTAAAGGTTTAGAATCTTTTGATCAAGGTAAAATCTTTGTGAGAGTTTTTTTGAGTTTCATGTCATCTAAATGGCGAGATGAAAGGAACCGATGCTCTTTGGAATCGAAAACGAACCTCTCATATATTTAAACATAAAAGATAATTGATTGAAAAACATCAAAGATGATACAAATTTTCCGAAGGCAGCAAAAAGCCAAGTCAAAAATAGTTTTAAAGGATTAGAATCTTTTGATCAAGGTAAAATCTTTGTGAGAGTTTTTTTGAGTTTCATGTCATCTAAATGGCGAGATTAAAGGAACCGATGCTCTTTGGAATCGAAAACGAACCTCTCATATATTTAAACATAAAAGATAATTGATTGAAAAACATCAAAGATGATACAAATTTTCCAAAGGCAGCAAAAAGCCAAGTCAAAAATAGTTTTAAAGGATTAGAATCTTTTGATCAAGGTAAAATCTTTGTGAGAGTTTTTTTGAGTTTCATGTCATCTAAATGGCGAGATTAAAGGAACCGATGCTCTTTGGAATCGAAAACGAACCTCTCATATATTTAAACATAAAAGATAATTGATTGAAAAACATCAAAGATGATACAAATTTTCCGAAGACAGCAAAAAGCCAAGGCAAAAATAGTTTTAAAGGTTTAGAAACTTTTGATCAAGGTAAAATCTTTGTGAGAGTTTTTTTGAGTTTCATGTCATCTAAATGGCGAGATTAAAGGAACCGATACTCTTTGGAATAGAAAACGAACCTCTCATATATTTAAACATAAAAGATAATTGATTGAAAAACATCAAAGATGATACAAATTTTCCGAAGACAGCAAAAAGCCAAGGCAAAAATAGTTTTAAAGGATTAGAATCTTTTGATCAAGGTAAAATCTTTGTGAGAGTTTTTTTGAGTTTCATGTCATCTAAATGGCGAGATTAAAGGAACCGATGCTCTTTGGAATCGAAAACGAACCTCTCATATATTTAAACATAAAAGATAATTGATTGAAAAACATCAAAGATGATACAAATTTTCCGAAGGCAGCAAAAAGCCAAGTCAAAATAGTTTTAAAGGATTAGAATCTTTTGATCAAGGTAAAATCTTTGTGAGAGTTTTTTTGAGTTTCATGTCATCTAAATGGCGAGATTAAAGGAACCGATGCTCTTTGGAATCGAAAACGAACCTCTCATATATTTAAACATAAAAGATAATTGATTGAAAAACATCAAAGATCATACAAATTTTCCGAAGGCAGCAAAAAGCCAAGTCAAAAATAGTTTTAAAGGATTAGAATCTTTTGATCAAGGTAAAATCTTTGTGAGAGTTTTTTTGAGTTTCATGTCATCTAAATGGCGAGATTAAAGGAACCGATGCTCTTTGGAATCGAAAACGAACCTCTCATATATTTAAACATAAAAGATAATTGATTGAAAAACATCAAAGATGATACAAATTTTCCGAAGGCAGCAAAAAGCCAAGTCAAAAATAGTTTTAAAGGATTAGAATCTTTTGATCAAGGTAAAATCTTTGTGAGAGTTTTTTTGAGTTTCATGTCATCTAAATGGCGAGATTAAAGGAACCGATGCTCTTTGGAATCGAAAACGAACCTCTCATATATTTAAACATAAAAGATAATTGATTGAAAAACATCAAAGATGATACAAATTTTCCGAAGGCAGCAAAAAGCCAAGGCAAAAATAGTTTTAAAGGATTAGAATCTTTTGATCAAGGTAAAATCTTTTTGAGAGTTTTTTTGAGTTTCATGTCATCTAAATGGCGAGATTAAAGGAACCGATGCTCTTTGGAATCGAAAACGAACCTCTCATATATTTAAACATAAAAGATAATTGATTGAAAAACATCAAAGATGATACAAATTTTCCGAAGGCAGCAAAAAGCCAAGTCAAAAATAGTTTTAAAGGATTAGAATCTTTTGATCAAAGTAAAATCATTGTGAGAGTTTTTTTGAGTTTCATGTCATCTAAATGGCGAGATTAAAGGAACCGATGCTCTTTGGAATAGATAACGAACCTCTCATATATTTAAACATAAAAGATAATTGATTGAAAAACATCAAAGATGATACAAATTTTCCAAAGGCAGCAAAAAGCCAAGTCAAAAATAGTTTTAAAGGATTAGAATCTTTTGATCAAGGTAAAATCTTTGTGAGAGTTTTTTTGAGTTTCATGTCATCTAAATGGCGAGATTAAAGGAACCGATGCTCTTTCACATCGAAAACAAACCTCTCATATATTTAAACATAAAAGATAATTGATTGAAAAACATCAAAGATGATACAAATTTTCCGAAGACAGCAAAAAGCCGAGGCAAAAATAGTTTTAAACGTTTAGAATCTTTTGATCGAGTTAAAATCTTTGTGAGAGTTTTTTAAGTTTCATGTCATCTAAATGGCAAGATTAAAGGAACCGATGATCTTTGGAATCGAAAACGAACCTCTCATATATTTAAACATAAAAGATAATTGATTGAAAAACATCAAAGATGATACAAATTTTCCGAAGACAGCAAAAAGCCGAGGCAAAAATAGTTTTAAATGTTTAGAAACTTTTGATCAATGTAAAATCTTTGTGAGAGTTTTTTTGAGTTTCATGTCATCTAAATGGCGAGATTAAAGGAACCGATACTCTTTGGAATAGAAAACGAACCTCTCATATATTTAAACATAAAGATAATTGATTGAAAAACATCAAAGATCATACAAATTTTCCGAAGGCAGCAAAAAGCCAAGGCAAAAATAGTTTTAAAGGATTAGAATCTTTTGATCAAGGTAAAATCTTTGTGAGAGTTTTTTTGAGTTTCATGTCATCTAAATGGCGAGATGAAAGGAACCGATGCTCTTTGGAATCGAAAACGAACCTCTCATATATTTAAACATAAAGATAATTGATTGAAAAACATCAAAGATGATACAAATTTTCCGAAGGCAGCAAAAAGCCAAGTCAAAAATAGTTTTAAAGGATTAGAATCTTTTGATCAAGGTAAAATCTTTGTGAGAGTTTTTTTGAGTTTCATGTCATCTAAATGGCGAGATGAAAGGAACCGATGCTCTTTGGAATCGAAAACGAACCTCTCATATATTTAAACATAAAAGATAATTGATTGAAAAACATCAAAGATGATACAAATTTTCCGAAGGCAGCAAAAAGCCAAGTCAAAAATAGTTTTAAAGGATTAGAATCTTTTGATCAAGGTAAAATCTTTGTGAGAGTTTTTTTGAGTTTCATGTCATCTAAATGGCGAGATTAAAGGAACCGATGCTCTTTGGAATCGAAAACGAACCTCTCATATATTTAAACATAAAAGATAATTGATTGAAAAACATCAAAGATCATACAAATTTTCCGAAGGCAGCAAAAAGCCAAGTCAAAAATAGTTTTAAAGGATTACAATCTTTTGATCAAGGTAAGATCTCTGTGAGAGTTTTTTTGAGTTTCATGTCATCTAAATGGCGAGATTAAAGGAACCGATGCTCTTTGGAATCGAAAACGAACCTCTCATATATTTAAACATAAAAGATAATGGATTGAAAAACATCAAAGATGATACAAATTTTCCGAAGGCAGCAAAAAGCCAAGGTAAAAATAGTTTTAAAGGTTTAGAATCTTTTGATCAAGGTAAAATCTTTGTGAGAGTTTTTTTGAGTTTCATGTCATCTAAATGGCGAGATGAAAGGAACCGATGCTCTTTGGAATCGAAAACGAACCTCTCATATATTTAAACATAAAAGATAATTGATTGAAAAACATCAAAGATGATACAAATTTTCCGAAGGCAGCAAAAAGCCAAGTCAAAAATAGTTTTAAAGGATTAGAATCTTTTGATCAAGGTAAAATCTTTGTGAGAGTTTTTTTGAGTTTCATGTCATCTAAATGGCGAGATTAAAGGAACCGATGCTCTTTGGAATCGAAAACGAACCTCTCATATATTTAAACATAAAAGATAATTGATTGAAAAACATCAAAGATGATACAAATTTTCCGAAGGCAGCAAAAAGCCAAGTCAAAAATAGTTTTAAAGGATTAGAATCTTTTGATCAAGGTAAAATCTTTGTGAGAGTTTTTTTGAGTTTCATGTCATCTAAATGGCGAGATTAAAGGAACCGATGCTCTTTGGAATCGAAAACGAACCTCTCATATATTTAAACATAAAAGATAATTGATTGAAAAACATCAAAGATGATACAAATTTTCCGAAGGCAGCAAAAAGCCAAGGCAAAAATAGTTTTAAAGGATTAGAATCTTTTGATCAAGGTAAAATCTTTGTGAGAGTTTTTTTGAGTTTCATGTCATCTAAATGGCGAGATTAAAGGAACCGATGCTCTTTGGAATCGAAAACGAACCTCTCATATATTTAAACATAAAAGATAATTGATTGAAAAACATCAAAGATGATACAAATTTTCCGAAGGCAGCAAAAAGCCAAGGCAAAAATAGTTTTAAAGGTTTAGAATCTTTTGATCAAGGTAAAATCTTTGTGAGAGTTTTTTTGAGTTTCATGTCATCTAAATGGCGAGATTAAAGGAACCGATGCTCTTTGGAATCGAAAACGAACCTCTCATATATTTAAACATAAAAGATATTGATTGAAAAACATCAAAGATCATACAAATTTTATGAAGGCAGCAAAAAGCCAAGGCAAAAATAGTTTTAAAGGTTTAGAATCTTTTGATCAAGGTAAAATCTTTGTGAGAGTTTTTTTGAGTTTCATGTCATCTAAATGGCGAGATTAAAGGAACCGATGCTCTTTGGAATCGAAAACGAACCTCTCATATATTTAAACATAAAAGATAATTGATTGAAAAACATCAAAGATGATACAAATTTTCCGAAGGCAACAAAAAGCCAAGTCAAAAATAGTTTTAAAGGATTAGAATATTTTGATCAAGGTAAAATCTTTGTGAGAGTTTTTTTGAGTTTCATGTCATCTAAATGGCGAGATTAAAGGAACCGATGCTCTTTGGAATCGAAAACGAACCTCTCATATATTTAAACATAAAAGATAATTGATTGAAAAACATCAAAGATGATACAAATTTTCCGAAGGCAGCAAAAAGCCAAGGCAAAATAGTTTTAAAGGTTAGAATCTTTTGATCAAGGTAAAATCTTTGTGAGAGTTTTTTTGAGTTTCATGTCATCTAAATGGCGAGATTAAAGGAACCGATGCTCTTTGGAATCGAAAACGAACCTCTCATATATTTAAACATAAAAGATAATTGATTGAAAAACATCAAAGATGATACAAATTTTCCGAAGGCAGCAAAAAGCCAAGGCAAAAATAGTTTTAAAGGTTTAGAATCTTTTGATCAAGGTAAAATCTTTGTGAGAGTTTTTTTGAGTTTCATGTCATCTAAATGGCGAGATTAAAGGAACCGATGCTCTTTGGAATCGAAAACGAACCTCTCATATATTTAAACATAAAAGATAATTGATTGAAAAACATCAAAGATTATACAAATTTAACAAAGGCAGCAAAAAGCCAAGGCAAAAATGGTTTTAAAGGTTTAGAATCTTTTGATCAAGGTAAAATCTTTGTGAGAGTTTTTTTGAGTTTCATGTCATCTAAATGGCGAGATTAAAGGAACCGATGCTCTTTGGAATCGAAAACGAACCTCTCATATATTTAAACATAAAAGATAATTGATTGAAAAACATCAAAGATGATACAAATTTTCCGAAGGCAGCAAAAAGCCAAGTCAAAAATAGTTTTAAAGGTTTAGAATCTTTTGATCAAGGTAAAATCTTTGTGAGAGTTTTTTTGAGTTTCATGTCATCTAAATGGCGAGATTAAAGGAACCGATGCTCTTTGGAATCGAAAACGAACCTCTCATATATTTAAACATAAAAGATAATTGATTGAAAAACATCAAAGATGATACAAATTTTCCGAAGGCAGCAAAAAGCCAAGGCAAAAATAGTTTTAAAGGTTAGAATCTTTTGATCAAGGTAAAATCTTTGTGAGAGTTTTTTTGAGTTTCATGTCATCTAAATGGCGAGATTAAAGGAACCGATGCTCTTTGGAATCGAAAACGAACCTCTCATATATTTAAACATAAAAGATAATTGATTGAAAAACATCAAAGATGATACAAATTTTCCGAAGGCAGCAAAAAGCCAAGGCAAAAATAGTTTTAAAGGTTAGAATCTTTTGATCAAGGTAAAACCTTTGCGAGAGTTTTTTTGAGTTTCATGTCATCTAAATGGCGAGATTAAAGGAACCGATGCTCTTTGGAATCGAAAACGAACCTCTCATATATTTAAACATAAAAGATAATTGATTGAAAAACATCAAAGATGATACAAATTTTCTGAAGGCAGCAAAAAGCCAAGTCAAAAATAGTTTTAAAGGATTAGAATCTTTTGATCAAGGTAAAATCTTTGTGAGAGTTTTTTTGAGTTTCATGTCATCTAAATGGCGAGATTAAAGGAACCGATGCTCTTTGGAATCGAAAACAAACCTCTCATATATTTAAACATAAAAGATAATGGATTGAAAAACATCAAAGATGATACAAATTTTCCGAAGGCAGCAAAAAGCCAAGTCAAAAATAGTTTTAAAGGATTAGAATCTTTTGATCAAGGTAAAATCTTTGTGAGAGTTTTTTTGAGTTTCATGTCATCTAAATGGCGAGATTAAAGGAACCGATGCTCTTTGGAATCGAAAACGAACCTCTCATATATTTAAACATAAAAGATAATTGATTGAAAAACATCAAAGATGATACAAATTTTCCGAAGGCAGGAAAAAGCCAAGGCAAAAATAGTTTTAAAGGATTAGAATCTTTTGATCAAGGTAAAATCTTTGTGAGAGTTTTTTTGAGTTTCATGTCAGCTAATTGGCGAGATGAAAGGAACCGATGCTCTTTGGAATCGAAAACGAACCTCTCATATATTAAAACATAAAAGATAATTGATTGAAAAACATCAAAGATGATACAAATTTTCTGAAAGATAAGGCAAAAATAGTTTTAAAGGTTTAGAATCTTTTGATCAAGGTAAAATCTTTGTGAGAGTTTTTTTGAGTTTCATGTCATCTAATTGGCGAGATGAAAGGAACCGATGCTCTTTGGAATCGAAAACGAACCTCTCATATATTTAAACATAAAAGATAATTGATTGAAAAACATCAAAGATGATACAAATTTTATGAAGGCAGCAAAAAGCCAAGCAAAAATAGTTTTAAAGGATTAGAATCTTTTCATCAAGGTAAAATCTTTGTGAGAGTTTTTTTGAGTTTCATGTCATCTAAATGGCGAGATTAAAGGAACCGATGCTCTTTGGAATCGAAAACGAACCTCTCATATATTTAAACATAAAAGATAATTGATTGAAAAACATCAAAGATGATACAAATTTTCCGAAGGCAACAAAAAGCCAAGTCAAAAATACTTTTAAAGGTTTAGAATCTTTTGATCAAGGTAAAATCTTTGTCTTCTCATTTGTTGTCTTTGTATTTATATTTAGGTGAGAGAAGAAATGTAATTTTGAACTGCATTTAATATTGGCATCTCTAGGAACTGAATCAAAAATTGTGCCCTTAAATAAAGTGGGTTTTTTTGTCCTTTATCGTAGCTAAACAAAGTTGTCAAGCCTCCTTCATCCTGCTGCCTGAAAATGAACAGAGGAAATATGCTGGAAATAACAGCCAAATCCCACAAAACTGCGATAACATAATGAAAGAAATATGGAATGAATCTACTCACCTTCTTTTCTGCAAAGGTTTCTTTCAGAGTAATCCGTGACAAAGTGAAATGAAAGTGTTTTCGTTTTTGACGAGTGAAACCTCCCAGCCATGGACGGCCGTCGGGAATAAACTTGGGCAAAAGGGTTTGAGAAATGTTATAAGAAATTCTGGGAATCTTTTCTTCGCCGTAAATCCATAAATTTCTCCAAACATAGATCCGTCAACGCCAGACCATTTCCTATCGCCCGAATCACCCAACCATACACTCTGACTATTCGGGACCAACAGACCTCGACTTGCTTTCCGCAACGGAACGGGTTGCGGAAATCTTCGGAATAAGGAGGGGGGTCTTTTTTTTTTAAATTGAAATTTTACAAACAATTTTTCTTTTCAGAATCGGACATCTCCATAGCCGAAAACGTGGGATTCGATAAAAACAATTTTTTTTTTCTAAAGGGATGGACGGGTCCCTTTACGTCTCCGCCATGTGAATTTACGGAATTTACCGAATGCCGTCTCCTTCTTTTTTTTTTTTTTCTTTTCTACCCACAAGGGGACAAACAAGGACAGACATAGGTATTAAGTCGATTACATGGACCCCAGTGCGTAACTGGTACTTAATTTACCGACCCCGAAAGGATAAAAAGCAAAGTCGACCTCGGCGGAATTTGAACTCAGAACGTAACGGCAGACGAAACACCACAAACTTCTCATTCTTTATTTTGGCACAACGGGGCCATAACACACAGAGGGGACAGTACAAGGACTGACAGGACATTACGGTGGGGATATAAAACATTTGAACGAACGAAGGAAGGATGAATTCTAATAATGGGGGTGAAAATGGATGCATGCTGTCCACTCGCAAGCAGAATAAATTTTAAATGTTTTTCTTTTTTCTCTTTTATTCCTTTTTGTATCAGTTTTATAGTCATTAAATTTGCTTTTCCCCACCCTTTTATGTACGGTAGTTGGTCCTCATAATCAATCACTGGCGGCAAGTCATCAAACTCCACGCGTTCTCCTTCTGGGTCGATCTTATTTCCAAATAATTCTCCCAGTTCTTCACATCCTTCTTTGTCAATCACAATTGCCTTGCTGTTTCTCTGGATAATATTCCGTCGTTAACTTCTAAGGCGGCAGGAGCTGGCAGAACCGTTAGCACGCCGGGCGAAATGTTTGGCGGTATTCCGTCCGTCCCTACGTTCTGAGTTCAAATTCCACCGAGGTCGATTTTGCCTTTCATCCTTTCGGGGTCGATAAATTAAGTACCAGTTACGCACTGGTTTCGATGTAATCGACTTAATCCGTTTGTCCCCTCTGTGTTTAGCCCCTTGTGGGTAGTAAAGAAATAGGTATTCCGTCTGCCGCTACGTTCTGGGTTCAAATTCCGCTGAGGTCGACTTTGCCTTTCATCCTTTCGGGGTCAATTAAATAAGTACCAGTTACGCACTGGGGTCGATATAATCGACTTAATCCGTTTGTCCCCTCTGTGTTTAGCCCCTTGTGGGTAGTAAAGAAATAGATAATATTCCGTTATTAACTTCACTCTCGCAACCGTCTTCATTTTGGTTATTCTCTTTTTCAATTTCCGTGTTTTTCGAATATGTCACCATCTGCCATTTCTTCTTTTTTGGTTCTTATTTGTTCCTGTGTTTCCAATTGGCTTTCTACTTTGGTTTCCCTTGTTGCCATTGTTGGAATCTCCTGCTGTGTCTCTTCCAGTTTATTTTCCTTCCTCTTTGGACCCTTTGGCGGTGAGTCTACGTATTCCTTCCTTTTTCTTTTTACCTATTCACCACCTTATTATATTCTTCCTCCACCTTCTCTGGACACTGGTCACTCACTCGCTGGGGTCGCCGCTTCGACATTTTGCTCCTGCTCGTTGCCCCTTGTTGCTGCTATTCCTGTTAATCTTTCTCGTCGTTCTGGGCCACACCTTGCTCTCATGTGTCCCCTTGCTCCACACTGGTAACAGGTTGGAGCTCTTCCCCCCCCATCACTAACTCTTAATTTCACCAAGTCTTGCAATGTCACCTTGTATCACCACCTCTTTCGTTCTCGTTACTTTTAAAAACTTTCGCCTCCACTTCCTCTTCCATGTTGTACTGCCACCATCCACACCTTCTCAATCTCCAGGGGTACTCTGCCTATTCTCACCCTGGCAGACGTACCCACGCTGGTGTCCTTATTTCCACAGTGGAGTGCTTTATCGCTTCTTGCTCGCTTGCAAACCTAACCTCCGCTCTGCCGTATTTTTTCCCTCTGTTACAGAATGTTGTGAGGTTCTTTAACTCCTTCAAACACTCTTCTATGGCTTCCACATTAGCCATTTCAATTCTTTTCGTTGCCGTGGATGGTTCTACTCGAGAACAGTGGTCCCGGTGCGCACACTCGCGCTAGCTAGTCGTGACTAGTCGATCCTTACTTTGTGTTTTTGTGTGTTACTTTGTGTAAAAAAAAATTATGATCTTTTCCTTTAGAGCGGCAGATGTCAACACAATTTCTAGTTAACTAAACACTTTTAAACTTCGTATACTGATAGAATGTGTTTATAAAACATCATTTTTTTCTTGGCTTTATTGAGAAAATTCTATAGTTTGTAAGATATTTCCACTTTAAAATCGAGCATTTCGGCAATTTTAACCAATCGCTGGAGTCCATTTGGAGTCAAAACATACCGTGCTGTATGAATATGTCCCTTGTTTAAGAAACAGATTGGGTTTATTTACATTTGCGAAGAAAAAAGATATCCTTCCCCCACCCCTAACCCTAAAATAGATTGAAATGCAAAGATCGATACTAGGGTTATAATTATGGGTGACAATTTCATACAACACCGCTACGGAAAATGGGATTTTTTTCTAGCGGTGTCAAATGAAAATGTCACCCATAATTATAACCCTAGTATCGATCTTTGCATTTCAATCTATTTAGGGTTAGGGGTGGGGGAAGGGTATCTTTTTTTCTTCGCAAATGTAAATAAACCCAATCGGATCTTTTCCTTTTGAACGGCAGACAATTTCTAGTTAACTAAACACTTTAAAACTTCGTATACTGGTAGAACGTGTCAAAATAAAACATTTTTTTTCTCTTGGTTTTCTTGAGAAAATTGTAATTTGTTTGTTTAACGTAGTTTAATTTTTCGAATTTTAACCAATCCTATGCTCTCTTTTGAGCTAAAATCATTTGCTGCGTCTAAAACTGAGACATCTTGTAACTAACCCTAAATTAGGGTTAGGGTGAGGGTTAGTAACGCAGCAAATGATTTTAGCTCAATTAGAGGCGATTCATTGGTTAAAATTCGAAAAATTAAACTACGTTAAAAAACAAATTACAATTTTCTCAAGAAAGCCAAGAGAAAAAAATGCTTTATTTTGATACATTCCACCAGTATACGAAGTTTTAAAGTGTTTGGTTAACTAGAAATTGTGTTGACATGTGCCGTTCAAAAGGAAAAGATCCACGAGAAATTAAGTCCAGTGAATGAATTATGTTTTGACTATGACTCGATCCACTCATTTGTTTACTTCAACGGCATACACATTCCTTTTGCGTCTATTCACCATGATACCCACACATAATAACCACTACGCAATTATTCATAGAAAATTTACTCTGCTTGTTTATTATCACAGAAATCTGCTAAATAGACTTTCAAATTTATTTCGTGAATGACAAATCATGAAATAAATTTCAAGTGAACTGAACTCTTTTTGTGTTGTTTAATGAAGAGAAGGACTCAATACTGACAAGGATTTGCTTCAGTTTGAACCTTGGACCTCAGAACAAGTCGTTTGTGAGACAAATACAACAATACTGCAGGGTAAATCAATAATAATTACTTGTATCTCAACAACGGCAACATGTAACCTGTTCTAGCTGCTGGTAGAAGAAATCTCTGACATCATGTATAGATGTGTTCGATCTAGTTTGGATTCTTTGCCATCAAATTTGAATTTTTCATTTGGTGCTCAAGCTTTGAAAAAAAAAAAAAGAGTTAAACTACATCAGCCGTAAGGGAATACATGTCTATCTTATCTAACTCGTCCAGTAGAGCCCACCAATTGATATCTGAAAAGTTCGATGAAATAACTCATGAACACAGCCATAGCTTCTACCAAAAGATGTTACGTTGACAGGTGTGAACAAGGAGAGATAATAGAAAAAAGAATCATTCGCTTATTATCTCCCCTCGTTCAGATCTGTCAGAAGCTATGGCTGTGTTCGTGAGTTATTTCATCGAACTTTTCAGATATCAATTGGTGGGCTCTACTGGACGAGTTAGATAAGATAGACATGTATTCCCTTACGGCTGATGTAGTTTAACTCTTTTCTTTTTCAAGGTTTGAGCACCAATTGAAAAATTCAAATTTGATGGCAAAGAATCCAAACTAGATCGAAAACATCTATACATGAAAGAAAAAAAATTCATAAAAAATCATATTTGTTGCAGACTTGTCTGATGTAATTAATTATATTTAATGAAATGGCAGAGAATAGGCAAGAAAGAGTCAACGTTTCAAGTAAATTCCTGTCAAGAATGGCTGCTGTTGTCTCTTCACATGGTTTCATTTGATCATTGTGGCATGTCTTACTTGTTGATGTCTCTATACTAACAGATTAGATTAAAATGTTAGGGGAGGGGGGCAGTCAATTATATTGACCCCAGTGCGTAACTGGTACTTATTTAATCAACCCCGAAAGGATGAAAGGCAAAGTCGACCTTGGCGGAATTTGAACTCAGAACGTAACGGCAGACGAAATGCCACTAAGCATTTCGCCCGGCATGCTAACATTTCTGCCAGCTAGCCACCTTAAGGAATACATAAATTACCAAATTTTTCCTTGTACAGAGACTGGGATACAGGGATCAACTAAACTGTTTTTGCTTGGCCATTAGTTATCTTGAAGACGTGAGGCTGCCAAATTCTGTTGATGCTCCTTCCTTGATTTGCTTTTCAGGATCTGAGCTGTGTTGAGTCCAAATACCTTCAGAATTTGTGCTGAACTTCTTAACTAGAAGAAAAAGGATGCAGATCTCTCTAGGACACTCCATGGATGAGCGAATCTTCTCCAGCATTGCATGGCACCAATAGTTGCAGTCTTTTGGGAAGCTAAGGTCAGTTTTCCTCATTTTATCCTATCTCTTTTTTAGTCTTCCATGGGTTTTATTAACTTAGTGTTCACTCATCATCATCATCACCACCACACATCACAGTGCAAGTTTCCCTTCGATACACTAATATTACACCAACTACACAGTGTGTTCACGTCTTCGCTACTTTCTAGACATTACAAATCTTCAACAGTCAACACCCACATAATTTATATATGGAGCGGGGGAGCACTAAGCAGTAATCAGTGAAATTGCAATGTTGTTATCATCGTGAATATGCTTGGTGCATGTTCGAACTGGGGGGAAACAAGCTGCTGGTAGTGTTTTGTCTCAGAGACTATATCTCACTTGTTGACAAATGGTGTGTATACATCTAGATCAGTTCACAGCGCCACCTACCTAGACTGTGAAATGCTAGCATTTTGGAGCAGTTATTTCCTCTTCAGTCACAGACACCAGGCAGATGGCACTGCAAGCTGAATTCAGAGATTACCCCCTCTAATGTTTCTCTAGTCACCATCAGGTGACTGGCAGCACTACACACTGGCTCACAGTAAGAAAAGTTACGGAGGGGACAGAGATAAATGAAATTGCAACGTTGTTCTCAGCCTGAATATGCTTGGTGCATGTTCAAACTGGGGGAAACAAGCAACTCGCTGCAGTTTGTCATGGAGAATATATCTCGCTTGTTGACAAATGGTGTGTATCAAGCATTTTCAAACTGCTAATAACAGCAATGGCATATATAATCTGGCCTACACTCTCAGAGAGATGCCCTTTCTTACCAGCTCCCTCAATTTTCTCCAACCCATTCTTACGCTGGTACTATGCTTTTGGAACACTCACCCCTACTGCAAATTCGGTTGGGAGCTGCCCAAATACTTGACAATCTATTATTTGCTTTTAGTGATTATTTTTGCCTCTCAGCCTATCTATGACCCCCAACTGTCCTTGTGAACCCAGACCCTGCACAGAGGATACACAACTCCTTTACCGCATGTCCAGCAAGACCATTTCTCCGATGGCCGGAGCAAAGTCCGGCCTACTTTCCTAGCTTTCATTTTCTGGATTTTCTTCTTTATATCTTACAAGAGTTTAGGCTGTATGACCTTTGTCATAAATACAGTGGAATTCCTATGAGCAGCCACTCTCAAACACCTTTGTTATGACCTGGAGGGCTACAAGAGACATAAAGGGCAGTGAACCCCCGATCAGCCCCTTTTGGACACAACTTGCATGGCCATTGCAAGCTGTTCATCAACTTGTAGCTTCATTAGCAATCACTAGAGTGTGGAACTTTGTCAAACACTTTGTAATCCTTAGAAGGAAAATTCTGCAGAGACAATTTTTTTTTCCAGTTGTAATTATATATTACTTAAAGCAAGAATTATGAGAATAAAATTAAAAAAAAAAAAAAGATCCCATCACATTTCCTGGCTTTCGTTAAAGTTTGGGTTTAATAAACACACAGCATACGATTGTAGTAAAGCATTTATTGAACTTTACCAATTCCCATCTTGCAAAGACAAACACCAGCCTTGATTACATTTTATTATAACAAACATGTCACAGGACATAAAAAACAATTTCCATTGTTGTACACTTCATACACAGAAAAGAAGAAATTATTTTCCCGACAACCTAAAATATGATAACAGCAGATTTGAAACAAAAAATATAAAACATAATAAATTAAAATAAAAATTTCAACAAATTATTGTATTTTTTTCAAATTTTTGTTCAATATGTTATATTTCTTTATTTCTAATTTCATCTATCTCTACAATGGCAGTAAAAGTGATTTCATATATTCTTTATACATTATTTGTAAATATTTCCACTTGTCAAGAATTATTCCAGTCTATTAGAGAGTTCAAGAAATCTAAAAGATGAAGGACAAAAACAAAAATAACTAATCTACAAATAATAAAAAACAAAAAAAAAAGTCATAAAATCCATGAAAATATAAAGAGAAAACAAAATCAAAAAAATAACAATGTGAGAATCAATCTGTAGTTATTTCAAGAAATAATAATAATAATAATCCCCCTCTTTTTTTTTTCTTTTTTCTTTTTTTTTTGGTAATGAAAATAAGATAAATTAAGAGTCAGAATGGCAGAGTTGTAAGTGTTTAAGTGAGAAGTGTGACAGTCTGGAATCTCTTCAGAGGCAGGAAGAAACAGAAATAAATAGCATTATTATTATTATTCAAGTAATGGCAAGCTCTGCTTACCTTTTCTGGTTCAGATGTTCTTTTATTTATTTATTTATTTATTTTTTAGTGTTTTTTCTTTTTGTCCTTTTCAAAAACAAAACAATTTGGCCAAGTAATTTTAAACTTTTTTTTTTGTTATTTTATTTAAAATACCAATTTCCTTTGCCCATAGCTGTTATATTTGGTTAAAGAGTGACAGTTAGGACCAATCAAGGAGAATTAATAAAGCGTACATCAATCTTCTTCAATTCCCAAACAATTCTCTTTTTCTTCTTTTCCTTTCTTGGAAAAAAAAAAAGAACAGAAGGAAATCCTGGGACTTAATTCTTGACTTTTCTTCTTTTCTTTCCCAAGTGGTTCTTCTCTCTCTCTCTCTCTCTCTCTCTCTCCTCTGGCCTCACTGCTGACCAATATATAACTCAAATACTCACAACAAACATTACAATCGTTCATATTTATTATTCGAATGAGACTTCTAAACAACAGACCTCATTCGGTTCGGTAGTCTATGGTTTTTGTTTTTATATTGAAATCTATGCTGCAATGGTGCCAGAAGTAAAAGATGGTCTGGCTGAAAGAAATGTTCATTAAGCTAACAAAAAGAAAAAAAAGAACAATGGAAGAAGAAACAAGGGGGAAAAGGTCTGGAAGCCTGAAGGAGGAGGAGGAGGAGGAGACAGTATTGAGATAAAGAGTCCAAAAGTAAGATTATTGAAGGAGGAGAAGAAGAGAAAGAGAAAGAGGGCAAGAAAGATGTTTGCTCCTTATTGTATCATTTCTACCTCACTATCTTCACCCTCTTCCTCTACTTCCTCCTCTCTGTCCTCTTCGTCTTCCTCTTCTGATGTCATTTCAGAGTCAACATGCGACGCAGAACCTTCTTTTGACTCACTAGGCTTGTTCTTATTTTCTGTGATTTGACTTACAACCTTCGAGGCAAGTTCTTTAATGCGAGAATATGGTCGTGGATCAGCCTTAAGCGCCAGAAGAATTTCTACTCCAGATTCTTTCTCGAGAAGAGAACAATAACGCTCAGCTGAAAAATAAAAAAAAAAAAAGAAATTAATAATAGTAATAACAAAAAAAATAAACAGTGCAAAATCCTCGTCATCATTTAATGTCCGTTTTCTGTGCTGGCATGGGTTGGACGGTTTGACTGAGGTCGGGAAAGCCAGGAGGCTGCACCAGGCTCCAGTCTGATCTGGCAATGTTTCTACAGCTGGATGCCCTTCCTAATGCCAACCACTCTGAGAGTGTAATGGTTGCTTTTTACATGCCAGCGGCACAGGAGCCAGTCAGGCAGTACTAGCATCAATTGCGTTTAGATACAGCTTTTTATGTGCCACGGGCCAGTCAATGGATACCCGGTCACAGCTATGATTTTGGTTTTACTTGATTCAAGAGGTATTTTCAAGCACATCATATCACCCAACGCATCAAGGGTACTCTTAAATGGGCTGGACATGCAACACTGGCACCAGCCATGGCTGCGATCTCACTTTAGCTGCTGGGTCTTCTCAGTCACAGCATATCTCCATAGGTCTCAGTCTCCTGTCATCATCTCTGTGAGGCCCAATGTTTAAAGGTCATGCTTCACAACCTCATCCATATCTTCCTGAGTCTACTTCTTCCACAGGTTCCTTCTACAGTTAGGGAGTGGCACTTCCTCACACAGCTGTCCTCATCCATACGTAACACATGGCCATACCAGCGCAGTCATCTCTCTTGCTCACCACATTTGAGGCTTCTTATGCCCAACTTTTCTCTCAGGGTGCTTACACTGTCATGTATGCACACTGACATTACATATCCAGCAAATCATACTAGCTTTATTTCTTTCAATCTTACACATGTTCTCAGCAGTCATGGGCCATGTTTCATTGCCATGGAGCATGGCAGTTCACACACATGCATTATACAGTCTACCTTTCATCCTGAGTGAGAGGCCCTTAGTTGCCAGCAGAGGTTGGAGCTCCCTGAACTTTGCCCAGGCTATTCTTATTCTAGCGGTAATGATCTCTGAGCATCCACCCTCACTACAGACTTGGTTACTTAGGTAGCAGAAGCTATTAACTACTTCTAGTTTCTCCCCCTGGCATGTGTTGGAATCTGTTTTCTGTACATCTTCAGTGTTTATTGCCCCTGTGCATCTGCCACACACAAAAACTACTTTCCCGGTTAACCTTCCTTTGATATTGCTACACTTTTTATGTGTCCATAGCTTACACCTGGTACATTGTATGGAGTTTCTACCCACGCCTTTTCTACAGATCGAGCAGGGCCATCTACCTGAAGGGGTTTGTGGTTTGACAGCCTTCCTACTAACTAAGACTTGGGTTTTTGCTAGGTTAATTCTAAGGCCCTTCGATTCTAGACCTTGCTTCCACATCCTAAACTTCATCTCTAGTTCTAGCAGTTACTCTGCTATTAGAGCAAGGCCATCAGCATAGAGGACTGTAATGAATAAGAGGGGGCTGAGGACTGATCTTTGGTAAAACCCTACTTCTACCCGAAATTATTCATAATACTCATTGCAATATTCACCTTATTGACAGCATCCCTGTACAGGGCTTGTTACAGCTCTTACCAACCACTTGTCTAACGATTGCATGATAGAGGAGCTCGAAGATACATAAACCATTAGGTCGTTCTATTTTGTGGGTTAATCCGGTAGGAATGGCAAAGCCAACAGCCCCTACTCGTTTGGTTTCCCCTTCCAACAAAGTGCATCCAGCACCTGCTTCTCTC
>NC_042997.1:211085341-211242841 GCF_006345805.1 Octopus sinensis | reverse complement strand
TTGTCATAGCAACTTCACTACAAAACGTTCCTACATTTCTCTGCAAACTGTTTGGCAAATGTTAAGCAATAATGAAGACAATGAATTTTTTTAAAAAACATGGTTCTTTTAAAAGATCAACATAAAGCAAAGCATTTGAAAGCAGAAGAGGATGATCTACTTACGATAAACACGCGTTAAATTGCACAAAGCCCAAACAGCCCAGTGCTGTGCCTCGGGGGTATCGTATGCTTGTACAAGACGTAAGATAGGCTCAAAAGACCTGCAACAAGAAGAAGATGATTGAATGAGTGCCTTCAGCGGATGAGTCCAGGCAGTAAGTAGGGGGCTTTAAGGGGTTTTCAGACTGTAGAGTTGTTAGTATTGAATTGAAAGTGTGGTAGGTGAGTGTTGGAAGGAAAACAGGAGAGGAGAAACTTCCAGAACAATGTCTTGTACGAGATAAACTTTGAGTTTAGTTTAAGGGTCTTTGGGTGAGAAGCAGCAGGGAGATGGAGGAGTCTGAGTGTAAGAAGAGGATTTGGGTAGAAGGAGCAGAGGTTGAAGAAATAGCTATGTGGAGGATAAGGCATAAACCAATGGCCCTCATGGAAACCTGTTTGGCTCATCTCCTGGCATAAAGCTGCTTCTCTTGGGGTTTACAGTTGCATCAGGAAGACCATCTAGCCACTGGAACACAATGCATGCCTTGGACCCAGCAGATTCTATCAAACCATCCGTGGATCACGAATGTTAAATGATGATGAATTCAATACCTGACATTTATTAATAGAAAGAAATCTTTATATATAAAAGTCAGGTTGTGTGTCTGTCTCCTACGATTTAGATTCCTAACTACTCCCACATTTTGCGGTGCAGTGTAACCAAAAGCGGGTATCTTATAGTCGTGATTCGTATACCATCATTTTCTCTCATTTTTAATGCATTTTTTTGCTATTATACAAGGGAAGTAACTCTCTAAAAATTTATTATTAAATCTCAGAACGTAAAAAGCTACAGTAACACCCCTCCCCCTTTGTGGTTAGCCATATTGAGATGGCTATTATACTTTACATCTCTAAAAATGCTTATATAGTTATTTCCCTTACAAACCCGAGCAACGCCGGGCGATACTGCTAGTTATACAATAAAACTATATTCTTAATAAAGCAATATACCATTACAAGATACTGATGGTGATGATGATGAAGGAACATACATGACTTAATAAGGGACTAACGAGAAATTATGGAACAACAGGTACAAGCATGGCTGTGTGGTAAGAAGCTTGCTCTGCAACCAGATGGTTCTGGGTTCAGTCCCACTGCATGGCACTTTGGGAAAGTGTCTTCTACTATAGCCACGAGCTGACCAAAGCTTTGTGAGTGGATCTGGTAGACGGAAACTGAAAAGAAGCCCATGTGTGTGCTTATGTCTTTGTGTCTATCCCCCACCACTGCCTCTCAACTGGTGTTGGTATGTTTACATCCCCATAACTTAGCACTTACACAAAAGAGACTGATAGAATAAGTAGCATGTCTTAAAAAGATTAAGTGTGGGGAGGGGTTTGACTAAAATTCTTTGAGGTGCTACTCCAGCATGGTCACAGTCTAATGACTGAAACAAGTAAAAGAGAAAAGATTGTTTTGAAAACCTTAATTACTCACCGGTAATTGATATTACGTTTGGCTGATATATCCCAACTTTCTATGACACCGACCATCGTTTTGAGGACGTCTGTTCGTCTTGGGCTATCAATAATCCAAGCTTCAGCACCGTCACAAGCTATGTGAGACAAAACTCCAGCTGCATTGTAGCTGACTTCAATTCCATCACTTGTAGAATTCAGTAATTCACTGTTCGAAACACAAAGAGAAAAAAAAAAAAAATGAAAATTTAAGAAAAAAAAGTGACACAGGCGCAGGAGTGGCTGTGTAGTAAGTAGCTTGCTAACCAACCACATGGTTCTGGGTTCAGTCCCACTGCGTGGCACCTTGGGCAAGTGTCTTCTGCTATAGCCCCGGGCTGACCAATGCCTTGTGAGTGGATTTGGTAGACGGAAACTGAAAGAAGCCTGTTGTATATATGTATATATATATGTGTGTGTGTGTGTTTGTGTGTCTGTGTTTGTCCCCCTAGCATTGCTTGACAACCGATGCTGGTGTGTTTACGTCCCAGTCACTTAGCGGTTCGGCAAAAGAGACCGATAGAATATGTACTGGGCTTACAAAGAATAAGTCCCGGGGTCGATTTGCTCGACTAAAGGCGGTGCTCCAGCATGGTCGCAGTCAAATGACTGAAACAAGTAAAAGAGTAAGAGTACATTTCTAGAGTATAATTAACACAGAGTTTTTCCTACCCTCCTGGGCCAGAGTATCAGGTTAATAAAGCTATTTTAATAAATCCTTTTAATTTCTTGATTACTTTCAATATCAAGTGAAGTGTACACCTAAGGAGTTAGTGTCACCATAGGACATTAACACGTTGGCTCCCACATGTCCTACTGGTGGCTTGTGGTGGTATGGTAGTGAGTCCCGTCCGACCCACCAGCAGGTCGCTTTTTTTTTTTTATTTCCTTCCTATGAGTTTTCTGAGAGCTGGAATGCTCCAATTACTTTGATTTGTGCTTTTGCTACACTAAGAGAACAATTCTTTATAGATTTTCAATATTAATTTTTTTTACGTTTTTCTTCTCATTTCACCATGGAATGAGGTAAAATAAAAGATTGAGAATTGAGAAAATTTTATTTGCCATTGAAGCAAAAAGAGTTCTTTTAGAAAAGATTTCAAGATCTTCCAATAGAAAATATCCCAAATTTTTAATTGACCACAGGTAGGTTGTGTGGTACCTAGGATGTGATTTGAACTAAGGTACCTCATAACCCTCCGATGGGATGTGGGTATCCAACACTACCTATGCGATTCTTGACTCACATATGGTATAGTGTAAAAATATTACGCCACTCATTAATTACGATATCATATTGGGACCCGGGGATAAAATGTAAACTGTGGTTCGGGAGCCAATGTGTTAAAACCATTTTGATAACTCAATTGAGGCTGGTTCTGCTTCCATGAGACTGTTGTAAAGTGATCTCAATTGGAACTTTCTCAAAATGGTTTATCGTGATTCGTGTTCCAGACAACATCAAGTCATTTCATTAAATTCTTCTTTATTGTCAAAAGTCTTTTAAATGAATGCAACTCTGTATTTCTGCAGAAATATGGCAACAAAAGGGTGAGAACTTAAAACCTGACAAGTTAATAGACCCTTCTTAATTGTAAAGCAACCAGTCTATACATGTAGGGATTTTCTACATTACTCCAAGTAAAACTGACCGTGTGGTAGTGGTGGTGGTCATGGCCGTGGTGAACAGCTATTCAAGGGAAGCAGGCTTCGGGGACAATGCTGTTTTGAAGCACTGCAAGAACTTTCGTCAGGTGAAAATGTTTCTGTGTATAATTTTTAGATTGGATTTGGTGGGGGTGGGGGAGGGGCAGGACAAGTCAATAAAGCAAAGGGCAAAACATCTTGCAGTATTTGAGCCCCTTTTTACATTCCAAGTTCAAATCTCACCAGGGTTTAACTTAATTTTTTTTATCAATAAGATAAAATACTAATCTCCCTCAACCCCAACCTTGACATCAGCTGCTGCTGTGCTCTGTAGCTGCTGTCTTTGTCATATTAAGGGTCTACGGCTGAATGATCTCAGTTCCTATTGGAGTTACAGCCTCCCCAAAAACGGTCAGTAAACCATGTCTTCTTGAGACATCTGAGTTTGAATGTGGTTTCAATGGTCTCGAGGCTCCTGCTACCTGCCCCCCACCCACCCACAACCACCACCACCACCACCACTTTACAGAGGATGTCTCTGTGAAACGTATTCAATTTTAAAGTCAAGAGAAATAGAAACACAAAAAGAGATTTTAGTTCCAAAGAGGCTTTACCTGAATTTGCTAATATATTTCTGATTCATCAGTCTTGGTCTCAAATATTTCACTTCTGATATGTTTCCCTGAAACAGAAGAAATACTTGAAAACAAAATTTCAAGGACGTCCACTGGACACTGTCTGCTTAACAAATTCACTTGGCAATCATATTCTTCCAAATTCAATTCCCTTGTAGAGCCCCTTGGGGCAAGTGTCTTCAGCACATTCACCCCCATTGCAAATGAAACCCTCCAAGTAGCAGAAGTTATCATCTGTTTCTAGGGAACCTTCTGGCTATTTGATGGAATCTGTTTCCTGTGTGGCCCCAGTGTTTATTGATTCTATTCCCCTGTCATCCATGAAGTCTACTTCTTCTTTTAGGCTGCCTGCAATTCCACTACACCTTTTCTGCTTACTGAACATGGCCATTTCCCAGATGGCAGCAAGACCCTATCCCACCCCCTCTCAATTCTAAGAGTTGCTCCCAAATTTGGGAGTTTTTCTCTCTCGAATCACCACTGATTTAACTGTAAGAGCTAGGTCATCAGCAAATAGGGATCTCTATGGAGGACTACAACGAACTGGACAGACCAGAGGACAGATCCCTGATGAATTCCTACTTGAAAGCTAAATTCTTAGCTGAACTCATTGCCAACTTCTGCTTTTCTATCAGTCTCTTGGAATATAACTTGTCTGGTTCTCCCCAGCCAGCCATTCATCATGTCCTAGTCTTCTCAGTGACTACCAAAGCATGAGCTGGGAACTCTTTCAAAGGTCTTCCCCAGCTTTACAAATGTCAGCTATAGTGATTTATTCCTGACTAAGTATTTTTCCTGTAGTTGCTAAGAAAATAGCATCAGTTGTACGACACCCAGGTACAGAGTCAAACTCCATTTAATCCAGATTAATTTTCATCTGAATCTTTTCAGTTACAAACTGTTCTGCATCCTGATCCAACAGTTTGTTATCCCAGTAATTATCTCCTCTCTCTTGCCTTTGAAGATGAAGCTGCTAATTCCAAATACATTAGAATTGGTTTGGTTTTTAGACCGACATGTTTACAGCATCTATGACGCTTCACTGCACGTCTGCACACACACGTACCTGTTCTAGACAGTATCCAAAAGTAAAACCACCTGACCGATTGATATAAAGTCAGTCAGTTGCCACTCATCTCTGGGACGCACAGATAGGCTGCCTCTGCTGTGTCCCCTACAGGAACCTCTCACTCATTCATTTCTCTTCTCCCTAATTATGCTCTCTTCTCATCCACTGGGCCCTGCACCAACCAATTAACTCAGGTGTTTGCTCTCATTCTACCAACTCTCTGGAATTCCTATCTTGTGCACGTTTTCCTTACAACCTTCAGCATAACCATGAAGGCTGGTGAGAGTTAGGGGTAGCCCCACCCCTGCTGTTCTGCACCAAACCAATCCAATCAAAGCAATAATAAACCAAGATGTTTGACCTGATTGACAAGTGATCAGGAAACCAAACATTGCCACCAGCATTGTTTTTACCTCTAGCTTTCTATGTTGGCATGAGTTAGAAGGGACTTCCTGAGGCAATGTTTTGTGACCAGATGCTATTCCTGACTTCAACAGTTTTCGTCTCCTCTTACAACTAGGTACAGTGTATCTACTCTCTCAACACGAGTTAAAAGTGTAGACAAATCCAGGAATGGATTAACATTACAGAAAACCAGATTCAACTTGAAACTGTCGTCTTCTGAACATGTTATCATTCACCCTAAAAATTTGTATTTCGCTAAGAGACATTTTATCAATAGGGAAGATGCTTGATTTGGTGGTTTGACCGAGGATACAGGAGAGTAAATAGCTTCTAATTAGTAATTAAGATATTTTGTTGTTGACCAGATTCCTCTTCTTGTAAGAGATTCCTGAATCACTCATATTTTCACAGATGAATGGAGCCGTTGTTTGCTTGCCAATGCAAAGGATTCACTTGAAACAGTAATTCAGAGTACACACTTGGTCATCAGTTAATTCAGTCAACAAAAATCTAGACATAAGAAAAATACACACACACACACATGTAAAATATACATATATACATACATACATACATACATATATATATATATATATATATATATATATATATATATATATATATATATATATAGTAGAAATATGTTACGAAAAGAAAATATAAAATACACGTGGAAATGTAAGGGTAAAATATGAAAAATCAAAAATCAACGAAAATGCATATTGCAAATAGAAAAAGGCTATTTATGACAGGTAGTGACAAATATATACATTTAGATTGACTGCGGTAGTAATACGAGTCATAAAGGTCATTATAATGAGATGATTATAAGATGATAATAAAGTAAGAGAACAAAACGAACCAATGGTTTACGCAAAGGCTATTCATCGTTTGAATATATATCAGTTCAGCAAAATTTGGGGATAAGAATGCGCATTGTCCGTTTAATTGGAAAATTCTATATGTGGCTGAAGATTGCTCGACATTTTAAAACTGATGTAATACTTACGGTGTTTAATAAAATGAAGTAGCATGAAACGATTGTACTACACTACCTTTGGATATCCTTGTTGCTTATTTGGATATGGATATATATATATATTTTCAATTAGAGGTTAAATTAGCATAATATAATGATTTAATAATTTTGATAATTTCTCTTTTAATCTATAGGCTTAAATGAAATAGGTGTAAGAGAATATGTTGGATTTTTGCAGACAATAAGTTTTTATTAAATGCTATATCTCCATCTTCTTAGCTTTCTTTCATATATATATATATATATATATATACCCATTCTAAGTACCCCGGATCCCCAAAGTACCCTGGATCCCCAAAGTACCCTGATCCCCAAAGTACCCCGGACCTCGTTGCCCCCGTGCCGCTGACACGTTAAAATGCTCGAACCGATCGTGACGATGCCGGACCCTCCGGCCCCTGTGCAGGTGGCACGTAAAAACCACCCAATCCACTCACGGAGTGGTTGGCGTTAGGAAGGGCATCCAGCCGTAGAAACTCTGCCAGATTCAGACTGGAGCCTGGAGCGGCCCCTGGCTTCCCAGACCCGGTCGAACCGTCCAACCCATGCTAGCGCGGAAAGCGGACGTTAAACGATGATGATGATGATGATATATATATATGACAAAGTAAACTTGCAAGGTACCGGATGAGTGAAAATATATAGGAAAGAGAGTTTGAAAATGCAGAGATCTTTTAAAGATGTTTGCTAACGTGACCAGTTTCACTTTTTTAAAAAAACAGATTAGTAAAAGTAAAATGTAAAGCTTATACAAAGCATCTTTAAAAGATCTCTGCATTTTCAAACTCTCTTTCCTATCATCGATTAACATCCGCTTTCCATGCTAGCATGGGTTGGAAGATTTTCACTGAGGGCTGGAGAACCAGGTGGCTGCACCAGGCTCCAGTCTTAATCTGGCAGAGTTTCTACAGCTGGATGCCCTTCCTAATGCCAACCACTCTGAGAGTGTAGTGGGTGCTTTTACGTGTCACTGGCACAGGGGCCAGTCAGGCGGTACTGGCAATGACCTCGCTCGAATCTTTTTACACGTGCCACCGGCACAGGTGCTAGTAAGGCGACGCTGGTAATGATCACGCTTGAATGGAGCCCTTTTATGTGCCACCGGCACGGAAGCCAGTTGGCTGCTCTGGCAACGATCACGATCGGATGGTGCTCTCAGCACCCTACTAGCACGGGCACAAGTGCCAGTAAGGCGACGCTGGTAACGATCACACACACATATATATATATATATATATATATATGTATATCATAATCATCATCATTTAATGTCCTCCTTCCATGTTGGCACGGGTTGGACGGTTTCACAGGAGCTGGCAAGGGAGGAGTCTGTGCCCTGCTTCTGAGTGTGTTTTGGCAAGGTTTTTACAACTGGATGCCCTTCCAAATGCCAGCCACATTACAGTGTGGACTGGTGCATTCTAAGTGGAACATACACTGGCAGGGTCACTGAGCAACTTTGCAAGACAAGGATCCTTTGAAAGGGGAGGGGGCATTGGAGGAGGGGATCTTAGAAGCAGATGATGGAAGTTTAGAGTGTGACAGAGAGGCAGAAACAGATGTTGTAGAGGAGGTCCATGGTTACCCAGTCAGAGAGAGAGAGAGATAGATATATGTGTGTGTGTGTATTTATATATGTATGTATTCTTTTACTTGTTTCAGTCATTTGACTGTGGCCCTGCTGGAGTACTGCCTTAAAAGGTTTTTTAGTTGAAGAAATCGGTGCCGGTGACATGTAAAAAGCATCAACCGATCATGACCAATGCCAGTGTTCCCTTGACTGGCTCCCCGTGCCAGGGGCACGTAAAAAGCACTCACTACACTCTCAGAGTGGTTGGCGTTGGGAAGGGCATCCAGCTGTAGAAACTTTGCCAGACCAGATTGGAACCTGGTGCAGCCACTGTCTCTCCAGACCTCAGTCAAACCGTCCAACCCATGCCAGCATGGAAGGCAGACATTAAAAAACGATGATGATGATGATGATGAAATTTGTATTACCTTTCAAGATTAACTTTTTCCTAAATGATATAAAATTCTGCTACAATGGTCCTCAATGGGTTGTAGGAACTCTTTTAAAGGTTCCCTACCATCATTTTCATCCACTCATACTAGAATCTATTTTATATTTATAATCAATAAGATTCTTGTCTCAGTGATGTTCCACTGAGCTGCAGAGTGCACTGGGAAGACTTTCTTGCAGGGACCAATGTCTCAGTCTTGGCAACACTAAAACTGTCATCTGCTGCCTTGTGACCGATTCCGTGCATGCTGCCAGTCACCTTCTGATGAGCAAAACAGCACCATGTTGTCGGTAGATACCAGCTGACTGGTCCTACACTCACCACTTCCATAACCAGAGGGTATGATTGTGGCTAAAATGGGTCTTCTGAAGGATCCCTGGAGTGACATCAGTCGACAAAGTGAGTAGGTCAGAGATGAGGGAGTCTCCCCAAATCAAGCATTGAGAGTTCACAGCCCCAGGACAACAAACGTGTGATTAGAGTGTCTCTGAAAAGGATCGCAAGATGAGCCAACTAGACGGAGACCTAGGGGTAGACCAAGAATGAAATGCTCAAATAATATCCATAGCCTCAGTTGATCCCACTTTGGAGATCCAGAAAACTTAATGATATTTGTTTCTGATGGGACCCTATGAAGGAGGTACCTAAGGACTCGACCCTTCCAGTAACGGTCAGCAGAGAAGACAGATGACTGGAAACAGTAAATGATTTGACAAAGTACACAAGCTCATGTTGTTGGCAAGATTTCAACATAAAAGCCTTCAGACAAGTTTCTCAACTAACCCTGTAGGAGTTCTTTGAAACAAAAAAATAAAACATTGTAAAAAAAAAAAAAAAGACTGTTTATTTTACCATAAGTCCCATCATGTTTCGGAGTAACTCTGGTTTCTCAGGAAATTCCTAGAAAAAAACAAATATTTTCAATGTTAACACACAGAGAAAGCATTACTAGTTTTCAAACTCAGACATTTTCACAAATAATTTTCATAATTAGTTCATATATAAATTAATTAATCACTACTTGTATAAACTAGCATCTTCACTTTTTGAAAATTTATTGACGTTTGTTAACGAACATTAACCCTTTAGCATTTAAACCGGCCATATCCGGCCCAAAGTAGTCTGCCTGTTTTATGTTCAAACTGGCCAGATCTGGTCTCTCACACCAACCCTACAATATCATTTTAAAAATTAACAGCTACCTCATCAAAATCTCACAGCTACAAGATAATGCATGATTAGTTCAAAACAATATGCATGAAAAAGCATAAATTTTGGCAGAATAATGTGAACACTAAAGGGTTAAACCAATTTTCAATGGTAAAAAGTCATGAGAATAAATTTAATAGAAATATGGAAAAGTTCTTTTGAAGAGATTCAAAGAAGTTGTTGAAGTGGCACCTACCTTGAGACACTGAATAAATAATTCCATGCCATCTCCATCCATGAATTTTTCACAGTTTGAAGGAGTCTCATCTGCACAAAAAAGAAAATCTATTTTAAGGCCTTCATTTGACAGAGTCCCAGGGCAATGCCCACTGCTATCACCATAAATATTCATCAGACAGGACTTGTCAAGCCATCATCATCATCATCATCGTTTAATGTCCGTTTTCCATGCTAGCATGGGTTGGACGGTTCGACCAGGGTCTGGGGAGCCAGGGGCTGCTCCAGGCTTGTCTGATCTGGCAGTGTTTCTACAGCTGGATGCCCTTCCTAACGCCAACCACTCCGCGAGTGTAGTGGGTGCTTTTTACGTGCCACCTGCACAGGTGCCAGAGGGGTCTGGCATCGGCCACAGTCGGATTGGTGCTTTTTATGTGCCACCGGCACAGAAGCCAGTCGAGGCGGTGCTGGCATCGGCCACGTTCGGATGGTGCTTTTTATATGCCACCAGCACAGAAGCCAGTCGAGACCATAATCGTGGCTGATACTGGTGTCACATAACTGGCACATGAAAAGCACCTTTTGGGCATTTGGGGCTCACAAAGGCAAAGTGGGTCAGCTCATTTCAAGTGTTGGGCCTCTCAGAAGCAATGACCGAGACCTTTGGCATTATGCTATGCTTGTAAAGAAGACCCATGAAGCTGAGCAAAAACACTGTCATGGCAGATACCAGTGTCACACAAATGGCACACATGCCAGTGGCACATAAAAGCACCCACTACACTCTCGGAGTGGTTGGTGTTATGAGGGGCATCCAGCCGCAGAAACCCTGCCAAATCAGACTGGAGTCTGGTGCAGCCTTCCAGCCCTGGTCAAACTGTCCAACCCTTGCCAGCATGGACAATGGACGTTAAATGATGATGATATACATCATACACCCCTCCCCTCTCCCAGTTGAAGGGGTTTTGTCTTGCAAGGTCCTTAGTGACACTGGCAATGCTGTATGATGGTGATGCTCGTTACAACCACCAGATAATGTTAAGACAAAGTTGCACACACACACACAATACATATATAATGGGTTTGTATCAGTTTCTGTCAACTTCATCAAGTGACAAGCTTTGGTTGGCCCAGGGTTATAATAGAAAACACTTGTCCAACGTGTCACACGGTGGGACTGAACCTGACTCCACATGTCTGCACCTGAATAACTATTGACAGACCAAATGTGTGTGTGTGTGTGTGTGTATCATCATCATCATCATCATCATCATCATCATTGTTTAACGTCTGTTTTTCCATGCTTACCACATCAAAGGATCAGCACACTAGGAATCATATGTGGCCTGGATTTTACCAATTCCACTCCCTAAATTTGGATTTTCATTCACATTCATAGCAACTCTAGTTGCTACAAGTGAGCTATACAGAAATGTCCAGCTTATCGTGTTTCTTTGTAACTTCAATATGGGGAAGAGTAACCATTGATGCCAATAAATTGTTACTGTTCTTGAAGGCACATGATCCACTGTTTCTTTTCCATACCTGCCATGGACTGCTTGAAGCTTACAAACTTCCTACACTTGGATCGTTGGCTCTTACCCATGTATAACGGTGAAGCAGGACAAAGTAGTGAAGCATGATTTTCGGAGGAGGAAGTGGTCAACCATGATCTTCAGATGCTGGGTTTCACAAAGGTGATGACAAGGGATCGAGATCTTTGGCGATGTGCTCTGCTTAAGAGGACCCAACAAGCCAATCAAGTTGGGCCTCATGGAGGTAAAGTAACTGAGTTCCTGAGTGTTGGGCCTCATGGAGGCAAGGTGGCTGAGTTCCTTTCGAGTGTTGGCTCTCACAGAGGCAAATGACCAAGACCTTTGGTATTATGTTGGGCTTGAGAAGAAGATCCATCAAGCCAAGCAAAATCACAGTCATGGCAGATACTGGTGTCACACAAATGGCACCCAAACTGGTGGCACATAAAAAGCACCCACTACACTCTCTGAGTGGCTGGCATTAGGAAGGGCATCCATTTATAGAAAACCATGCCAAATCAGACTGGGGTCTGGTGCAGCCTTCCAGCGTGCCACTTGCTGTCAAACTGTCTAACCCATGCCAGCATGGACAACGGACGTTAAATGATAATGATGATGATGTGTGTGTGTATACAGGGACCAAATAATAATTGGCAGACCTGTTATAAATATAGGAGACAATATTTGATAGAAATGATGTAAACCAAGAGCTAGGCGTGTGGTAGACAGAACAATTAATGAGATGAAGAGAGGGGAAGCCAAGTGGTTTATCAGGGAGAGTGAGATGCATGAAACAACTGGTGAGGTGGGTTATATGAACACCAAGTGAAAAATCGAATGATTGGTGGAGTGGTTTCATAGAAAACTGCTGCAGAGGCAAAAGAGACACACTAAAGAAAGAGAATTAGAGAGGTATGAAACTACTGGACAGGGGGTGGAGGTCATGGAAAGAGCCAGAACATAGGGATAGAGTTAACTTTGATGAAATGATAATAATGGCAGGGATATGAGACAGTAATAATGGTAGCAGAGAAATTCTTTATAGAATTATTTTGTATTTTCATGAATTGGCTTAAAAAAAGAAATCTTTTCATTTCTTAACTGATTATAGTTCAGTTAAATAAAAGTTCACTTTATAACTGAGGAATTTAAAACTGGGCGCCCCTCCATGCTGATCTCTCTGTATTGGCTGAATCACTACTAAAACTCTTCATCGTTAAATGTCTGCACCCTCATGCTGGCATGGGTGGAATGGTTTGACAGGAGTTGGCCAGACAGGAGCCTGCATCAGACACCTGTTACTGTTTTGGCAGGATTTTTACAGGTAGATGCCCTTCCTAACACCAACCATTCAGCAGAGTGCACTTAGTGCTTTTTATGTGGCACAAGCACAGAACTAGAGAAGAAATTTCTGGTCTGGAATCAAATGGCCTTATAGTTAAATTAACGACAACCAAAGTGGTTGGCGTTAGGAAGGGCATCCAGCCGTAGAAACTGACTGGGCCTGACGAAGCCTTCCAGCTTCACAGACCCCAGTTGAACCGTCCAACCCATGCTAGCATGGAAAGCGGACGCTAAATGATGAAAGTAGGAAAGCAGACAAACCACAGATCCCTTCAGGGAGATGGCCCTGCTTGATATGTAGAAAAGGTGTTGGGAGAAACTCCATATGGTGCACCCAGTGCAAGCTATGGGCACATAAGAGGTGCAGCAGTATCGCTGGATGACTAATGAGAAAGTAGTCTTTGCATGTGGTAGATGTACAGCTACATTAAACATCAGGAATTAAAAAAAAAACCAGACCCCCTCAAATGTTAGGGAAGATCCTTAGAAATAATAGGCAGTTTTGTTACTTAGGTGACCAAGTAAGTAGTGGTGAAGGTTGTTCTGAAAGCCTAACAGCTAGAATAAGAATAGGCTGGGCAAAGTTTAGAGAACTACTACCGCTGATGGTAAAGAAGAGCCTTTCCCTCTTGGAGTGAAAGGCAGATTGTATGATGCCAGTGTACGAATGGCTATGCTACGCAGCAGTGAAACATGGGCTGTGATAACTGAGGACATGCAGAGGCTTGAAAGAAATGAAGCCAGTATGCTCTGCTGGATGGGTGATGTCAGTGTGTATATATATATATATATGGCAGTGTGTATATATATATGGCAGTGTGTATATATGGCAGATTTGAGAGAAGAACTCGGTATATGAGACATCAAATGTAGTGTGCAAAAGAGAGGAGACTGCACTGGTACGGTCATATGATGCGTATAAATGAAGACAGCTGCATCAAGAGGTGCTGATCTCTAATTGTGGAGGGAAGGAGTAGACCCAGGAAGACATAGGATGAAGTAGTGAGAAAGGATCTTCAGATGTAGGGTCTCACAGACGGGATGACAGGAAACCAAGACTGAAAGAAGCTCGTTTTGTGTGTGTTTGCTCCCAAATACCACTTGGTGTGCTTACGCTCCCATAACTTAGCAGTCCAGCAAAAAAAACAAACAAAAAAAAAACAGGATAAATACCAGGCTTCAAATAATAAGTACTCATTCATTCAACCAAAAATTCTTCAAGGCAGCAGTGCCCCAGCATGGCCACAGTCTAATGACAGAAACAAGTAAAAGGTAAAAAGAAAAGATTGGAATGTAAAATATTTGAAAAGTTCTTAGTTGTTGTCAAGGAATTAAGGAATGGAAGAGAAATGGAAAATAAGGAATTTGAAAGGAATCTAAACGAATCTCAGCGTTATTTTTTACTTTTTGCTTCTTCTTTCAGTCATTGGGGACTGTGACCATGCTGGAGCACTGCTTTGAAGGACTTCTTTTTTTCAAGTCTGACACTGATTCTATCAGTCTAATTTTGTTGGGACTCAGAGAGGGGACGACAGGGAACCGAGGCTCCTGTCAGTTTGCTGGGCCTGAAAAGACATCACGCTAAGTAAAAGCATGGTTGCCCTTGCATCCCTCTCTAGCTGAGCATCTCTAATCTTGCGGGTCTGTAAGCACTGCAAAGTGGTTGGCGTTAGGAAGGGCATCCAGCTGTAGAAACCATACCAAAACAGACACATGGAGCCTGGACAGCCCTTCAGCTGGTCAGCTCCCGTCCATGCCCGCATGGAAAATGGTGTTAAATGAGGATAATGTGATGATGATGTTAAAAGAAGCCATCTGCAATCCACTTACCAGTCACATTCCACATGGTACTCCAGGAAACTTCCAAGGTTTCATCACAAACTTTACTCTCAAGTTTCCGCCTAACAATGGAGAGCATAGTCTGAAAAGAAGAAAGAAACTCACTTTAGAATTCATGAAGAAATTATCCAGAATCTGAGGAGAGCAGTGATGCTTATTTTTGGTAATTAGGGTTCATTTTAGATAAAATTTAGTCCAAGTAAATAGTAAGCGAATTACTTTTGCTCATTAAGTAGGAGAGGAAGCTGTTAAGTCTAATGTCTGTCACGGTTGTGTGTCAGGTGTGCAGCAATGGATAAAGGTAGTGGAAAGGGAACCAATTAGGGAGACGTCACAATTACAGGGATTGACCTCTTGTCGAGATGGATTGAGAAAATCTTAGTAAAGTTAATTCAGGATAGGATGAGGCATTAGGCTGTATTTGGGGATCGTAACAGTTTGTGCAACACACACACACAAATAGTGAAAAGGTTTGATTTAACAAAAGTTTTTACCAAGTGGTGAATTGTAGTGAAAAATATAAAAAGAAGGAAAATGCAGAGAAACTTGATGTTGGACAGAAAATACTTTTTTTTTCTATGGAATGAAATATTTACATAGTTGATTGGTTTTACTGGAGCTAATCAAGAAGTTGTCGATAGTGTTACAATTTCATGCTATCATAAGCAATTTTCATCCTCTGTCAGTAGGAGGAAGGATGTTTTGTGTGCGTGTGTGTAGGCACCATAATTCTGGTGAAGCCAGTGCAAGGGAAATCCTTAGCCAAAATTACAGCATTCTTGGTATTTGTTGATATGAAGAAAGTCATTAAGAAAGTCTCTAAGCTCTGTAACTTGGTAAGTATTACGATTCTATGAAGAATGCGTCTGTGTAGTGTGGGAAGAGTTATGGCAGTCGTTGGAGAGAAACGAAAAGGTGGACATGGTATGCTTTGTTGTCTGTCAATTTCTATGTGAAACAGAAGACGAGTTGATGAATGGATGGAAGGGTTGGTATGAGGGAGTGTGGTGTGCTAATAAGAGGAGCATTGAAGGACCACGGTCCTTACAAGGAAAAAGACACAGTGTTTTCATAATGTGTTTCGTAACAGACCCAAGTATTTTATCGAAGAAAACAGACAATGACAACAAATAAGGGCAATGAGAAACTCACGCAAATAACTCCTAACTCTCCGACCATTCTCTTCTCGGTACCATCAACTTGGCAAGCCAGACAATTCAGCAGAGATATACCAATACGTTGCACTAAATGGTCTTGGTTTTCTGGAGTTACAGCACCAAGGAGAATTTTGACAAGACGTTTGTAACAGTAAAGCTGGAAAAAAAAAAAAAAAAAAATTACTTGTGGTTAATTTGATAATTTAATAAGTTATAGCTACAGAAAAAAATTTTTTTCCGTTAAAAAAAAATATTCTTAGTTCACAAATAATATATTTAAAAGTTTAATTGAAATATATAATTTAAACTGTAATAAGCTCAGAAAATCTGAAGTTGTTATATATTAAATAGAAAAACTACCTTTATTAACAATAGTGTTAATTAATAGTAATATTTTGCACGATTAATGGAGTGGAAACGTGTTGAAACAAATTATTGTATTTTGGGACGGTCATTTGCCAAGAAAAAACACATACACCAGTTCTATTTCACTTATTATTATTATTATTAGGTAATTATGTAACTAATTAGTTGCCTGTTTGTGCACGCAAACCTGTGGACATGTGTGTGCCTGTGTATATGTATGTACCCGTGTGTGTGTCCCCATGTGTAAGTGGAGGTATCAAAAAGTTTCCAGACTAATTCTGTAGCGTACCAACAGATGGCAGCACATGGTTGCGTGCCCAGTGAGAGTCAGCAGTGACCATCATGAGGCAGTGTGTCGAGTGACATTGCTGTGTTTACTTTGCAAGACAGAATAATGACCACCACACACGATAATTTCAGTGGGATGCTTAAAAAAAAATTGTTAGGAATTGAAGCTCAGTGCACAGTGTTGCAGCTTGCTGGATCCTGTCAAAGTGTCCGACCGATGCCAGCACAGCAAGCAAACATTAAATGACGATGATGATGATCAGCATAATCATCGTTTAACGTCCGCTTTCCATGCTAGCATGGGTTGGACGGTTCAACTGGGGTCTGGGAAGCCCGAAGGCTGCACCAGGCCAGTCAGATCTGGCAGAGTTTCTACAGCTGGATGCTAACCACTCCGTGAGTGTAGTGGGTGCTTTTTATGTGCCACCGACACAGGTGCCAGACAAGGCTGGCGAACGGCCACGCTCGGATGGTGTTTTTTATGTGCCACCGACACAGGTGCCAGACGAGGCTGGTGAACGGCCACGCTCGGATGGTGTTTTTTTTTGTGCCACCGACACAGGTGCCAGACGAGGCTGGCGAACGGCCACGCTCGGATGGTGTTTTTTTTTTTGTGCCACCGACACAGGTGCCAGACTAGGCTGGCGAACGGCCACGCTCGGATGGTGTTTTTTTGTTTGTGCCACCGACACAGGTGCCAGACGAGGCTGGCGAACGGCCACGCTCGGATGGTGTTTTTTTTTGTGCCACCGACACAGGTGCCAGACGAGGCTGGCGAACGGCCACGCCCGGATGGTGTTTTATTTTGTGCCACCGACACAGGTGCCAGACGAGTCTGGCGAACGGCCACGCCCGGATGGTGTTTTTTACGATGATAATAGAGAGAATTAAGATAGAGAAAGGCGTTAGAACACTTACCACTTCGTGAGGAATATCAAAGTGGCAGAGGGTAAGAAAACCATTCCTCAGCATCTAAAGAAATAAAAATAAAAATAAAAAAACAGGTTCCAAATAAAACATGGACACATTTCTGAAAGGAAATTTCATTTCTGTTGGGTAGATTCCAGAGGATAAAATATTTGGAGTGAAATGACTGATACGAAAGCTAATTAGCTGAAATAACGAGTTGGGGTGTGTGTGTGTGTGTGTGTGAAATAGATTGAAATAAAAGAATCAAGAGAAAGTAGACGCAGGTGTGGCTGGATGGTAAGAGGTTTTCTCGCCAGCCACATGGTTCCAGGTTCAGTCCCACTGCGTGACACCTTGGGCAAGTGTCTTCTACTGTAGCCCTGGGACACTAGAGGAATTCAAGGGAGATTACTCAAGTGAATCAATGGCATGAATTTAAATTATTCAGATGTGTGGCGATGTATTGATTAGTGGAGGTAAATAATTCTTAAGGAATTAAAATCTGCCTTTTAGCTGGAAAGATTAAGCAAAACTCTCGTGTTGTCTGTTGATGACTTTCATAGACAAAGAGGAGGGGAATAATTTCAAGAAATTAAAAATTAGTTTCAAAGATGATTGAATTTTCATGCTTAAAATTCTTCATGATTCTTTCTTTTTTAGAAATCTGGATCAAATGATCAATACAGAAAAAGCTCTGCTGAATGGTTATGATTCATTGATGAGGTATAATAAAACAGAAACCTGTCTCTAGTTGCCCGCCCTTAACAAACATTAAATTTTGTCCCTTAACATGAAATTTCAATATCAGCAAAATCAATTCCTTATTTCTGGAAGTTATCTCCAATTTTCTTTAGAGACCCACTAACGTAATAATTACCACAAGGTTTTGTTACCCTTCACCAACTAAGAGGTAAATTTCAATTCCTCCACAATTCTCCACAAATATCATTCTTTTCTACTCTAGGCACAAGACCCGAAATTTTGGGGGAAGGTGGGGGGGGGGCAGTCAATTAGATTGACCCCAGTACGCAAATGGTACTTATTTAATCAACCCCGAAAGGATGAAAGGCAAAGTCGACCTTTGTGGAATTCGAACTCAGAACGTAAAGACAGACAAAATACCGCTAAGTATTTCAGCTGGCATGCTAATGTTTCTGCCAGTTTGCCACCTTAAATATTCTTTTCTACTCTAGGCACAAGGCCTGAAACGTTTGGGGAGGAGGCCAGTCGATTAGATCGACCCCAGTATGCAACTGGTACTTAAGTTATCAACCTCAGAAAGATGAAAGGCAGCTCCTATCACGCTTTTACATACTAGATACCATGTTTCATACTCATTTCAACACTAACAAAAGCAATGCAACGTTCTTCAGTTCCAGCATCAAATTGAAACTATTGATACAGTTCATTATTTACATTATTTCGAACCTGGGTTCTCATTCCTAACCCAGGCTCGAAATTTCCCCAAGACACCTGATGAAGGCTGGAGGGTATATCAGACGAAACGTTGTGTTAATAACAAACAAGATGAGGACAAATATCCGTTAAATGTAAATAATATAAATAATTCCTCATCTCTTAAATACAGAACCGTATTGATACAGTTGCAATGTTGTTATCATCGTGAATATGCTTGGTGCATGTTCAAACTGGGGGGGAAACAAGCTGCTGGTAGTGTTTTGTCTCAGAGACTATATCTCACTTGTTGACAAATGGTGTGTATACATCTAGATCAGTTCACAGCGCCACCTACCTAGACTGTGAAATGCTAGCATTTTGGAGCAGTTATTTCCTCTTCAGCCACAGACACCAGGCAGATGGCACTGCAAGCTGAATTCAGAGATTACCCCCTCTAATGTTTCTCCAGTCACCATCAGGTGACTGGCAGCACTACACACTGGCTCACAGTAAGAAAAATTACGGAGGGGACAGAGATAAATGAAATTGCAACGTTGTTCTCAGCCTGAATATGCTTGGTGCATGTTCAAACTGGGGGAAACAAGCAACTCGCTGCAGTTTGTCATGGAGAATATATCTCGCTTGTTGACAAATGGTGTGTATACACCTAGACCAACTCGCAGCTCCACCTACCTAGACTGGGAGATGCTAGCATTTTTGAGTAGTTATCTCCTCTTCAGTCACAGACACCAGGCAGATGATGCTACGAGCTGATTGAAGAAATTGAATCTCTTCTGCTGCTCCAGTCCTCCAGTTACTATACAGTGACTCAGCTTGTAGCGCCATCTGCCTTGTGTCTTTGACTGGAGAGGAGATAAATGCTTCAAAATGCTGGCGTCTCACAATCAAGGTAGGTGGCGCTGTGAACTGATCTAGATGCATACACACCATTTGTCAACAAGCGAGACATTCTCTGTGACAAAACGCAGTGAATAGCTTATTCCCCAGTTCAAAAGTGCCTCAAACATCTATCTATCTATCTATCTATCCGCTCAGTCGAAGTCGACTCTTGGTTACTCAATGGGTCAGTGTCCTCCAGCCAGTTCTATTCTGGGCTGCTTCTTTCAGATTGGCTATGTCCATTCTGGTATCACTCTTGATGGTGTCAAGCCAGTGGGTTCTTGGTCGGCCTCTTCCTCTCTTGCCACTGACCATTCCGAGCATGATGTCCTTCTCCAGGGATTTTCTCTGCATAATATGACCAAAATATGTCAATCTATGCTTGGTGATCCTAGCTTCTAGTGACAGTTTCGGCATATTCAGACTAATAAAAACATTGCAACTTCACTGACTACTGCTTAGCGCTCCCCCTCCATTATTCATACAGTGTCTACACTTGCCAGCAAGTTCTAACGTGTCCTTTCCCATATTAAATATGGCATCAGCTGTATCCATCACAAATTCAACCTTTCTTTTTTATACACAGTCATCAAAACTTACTTTAAGCATAAACACATGCAAAGACAGCTGACCTGAGGGCAGAAACGTTATGGTCACTGGCTGACCATCGGCAACATTTACAAGAACAATATACTCACAGTTTGTTCGTCATCTCTGTTTTCCATGGCATCAAGTAAGATATCAATTGCTTTCCTAAAGACACAAACAAAACATTAACCGTTCAGCATCCAAATTCTCTGGTGAAACGTGATGCTTATTCATTCACATTTTTTTCAATTAATCATGCATTATCTCAAAACTTTGAGATGTTAACGATGTGATTGTTTATTTTTAGAATGACATTGTTGGATAGGTGTAAGAGGTCAGATCTGAACACAAAACAGGTCGATGTGGAGGCAGTGGGCAGTTTAAATGTTAAAGAGTTAAGCAATGTTACTCATGAAAATAGATAAGGCAGTTTATTTATAATGCTGATGTTGTGGACGAAGCTGGTGCCGCATAACTGGCACCTGTGCCAGTGATACATAAAAAGCACCTCTTGAGCATTGGGCCTCACGGAAGCAAGGTGGCCAATGCCGGTGTTGTGTAACTAACACCTGTGCAGGTGGAATGTAAAAAGAACCTTTCGTGTGTTGGGCTTCATGGAGGCAATGACAAATGACCGAGACCCTTGGCAATATGCCATGCTAGAGTAGAAGACCCATCAAATCAAGTGAATTCGTAGTTGTGGCAGAGACTGGTGTCACACAACTGGCACCTATGCTGCCGGTGGCACATAAAAGCACCCGCTACACTCTCGTAAGAGTGGTTGGCATTAGAAAAAGCATCCAGCTGTAGAAACACTGCCGAATCAGACTGGTGTCTGTGCAACTCCTCAGCTTGCCAGCTCTGGTCAAACTGTCTAACCCATGCCAGTGCGGACAATGGATGTTAAATGATGATGATGATGATGATGTACACAAAGGCAGTGACGGGTGGTAGAATCAAGATGCTGTAAGTTTTGGGTTCAAATCCTACTTGCTTGACTTTCATTTGTTTAATGTCAGTCTTTTTTACACACCAACATGGCTGCAAGAGGAATCAATTCAGAGCCAGGATTTTACAGGTGGATGTACATTCCATAAGTCTTTGAAACTGCTCACTGACCGTTTCTAAAGTCAATAATCAGCTTTGCTCACATGAGGATCGGCAAAATGTCGACCTTAACGCATACATCCGTGTGTGTGGGGGGGGGGGGGGTGAGAGTGTGCACATGGCTGTGAAATCAAGAAGTTCACTGCCCACTCGTGTGGTTTCAGGTTTGGTCCTGCCTCACAGCACTTTGGGCAAATGCTGTTTTCTATAGTTCCAAGTCAACCAAAGCCTTATACGATGGAAACTGAAAGAAGCCCATTGTACATATGTATGCGTCTCGACATTGCACAATGAATGCCGCTGTCATACCAGCGATGTCCTTCATTCCCAATTTTCCATGAAAACACGTCTCGCCATGAGGAAATGTTATCTTACTTGGAAACAGGTGAAGGTTAACAACAGGAAAGGCATCCAGCTATAGAAAATTTGCCTCAACCAATTCTAGGTTTTGAGAGCCATCAAGCTACATTCAGTGAGCATGTATGGGTCTACCAGAGCATGGTTCTCAGTGCCTCTTCCTAGCCATCATAGTCCTCCAGGTTATAACAGCAGACCAGTTGACTGTGTCTTAATCTCCTCTGTAACCCCCTTATTCTTATAAGTGAATTGGTGAAACATTTCGCAGCCCCTTTCTGCTCTATCAATCCTCATTCTTCCTTGGAACACCCCTTTTTCGCATCTTATCCTTCATTTTCAACTTTATTCCCTCCCATCGCCCACCCTTTCTGCGCTGTCAGTCATCTCCTATCAACCCCATTTCTGCCACTTCCTAGTGACACCCATTCCTTATTCTTAACACCATCTACCATCAACCAGCCCACCCCATTCACCACCAACTTCCTCTCAGCTCTATTATTTTCTGGTGTTCTTCAATGTTTCTCTTCTGCCCAGCATCACTTCCCCTCCCCTCGGCCACTTCTGGTGTCATCGATCCCTCATTCATTTACCACTCAACCAACCACCTACCCTTACTATTCCCTACTTTCACCTCATACCCTATCTCTAACCATCTCTCACTACTCCACCCACACTTTGAAACTTCTACCCACCTTCATCTATTCTGTGTCACCACACCCTCTTCTATTCTCCTCATTGTACCCTGAGGGTATGCTCTAACACCATTACCTCTCCAGTTCTACCACAAATATTCTCACCTACCCTAATATAATGTGGGGTAGCCAGGTGCCTCCTTGATCAACACATATTTGCTTGTCCTTTCTATCACACATAAAAGCCACAGACCCCTGTATTATAATCCCACCATGTTAAGGGGCCTCCTCAGTCTTGTATATTAAATGGTGACGTCACTAAGTACAAATATATTGGAAATTACCACCTGTGTCATCTCTTGTGAAAGGTAGGAGAGTCCAGTTTGTTGGACATTGTTGTAGAGCTGAAAACGAGGTAATTTCTAGTCTTCTCCTCTGGAAGCCATCTACTCGCAATACCAGAGGGCACACACTCTCCTACCCTGATGTAATCTCCAGGGATACAGGCATCCAGCAACAGGACCTCCGTAATGCCAAGATGGACAGTGAAGTCTGACATAACATAGTAAATTCCATTGTCTCGACCACGGTCGAAGAATGATGATAAATGCTGGTGCCATAAAAAACAGCACCCAGTCCATACTGTGTAAAGCGGTTGGTATTAGGAAGGACATCCAGCTGCAGATGCCATGTCAAAACTAAGGAACTGGTTTAAGACATGCTCTATTCCAGCCTATCAGATCCTGTCACAGTCTAGTCATTGCCAGCATAGAAAGAGGATGTGAAATGATGATGATGATAAGGAGGAGGAAGAGGATAATGGTGATTGTGATGGCAATGTTGGTGTGTGTGTGTGTGTCAAAAAAAAAAGAAGAACCCAACAAAAAACAGAACCAGTGTGATTGTAGTAAAAACAAAACTTACTTCCTTAGTTTCCTTGGGGCATGAGCCATTTGTTCTCCTTTCACAATATAAAACAACGAGGCACTGGAATGGTAAGAGAAACTTCACTCTAGAAATAGGTTCAGAATTTACATGTTTCGGAAAACCAAAATGAAAAATTAATTATAACATTTAATAGTTAAACCATGTTTTTGATACTAGTAGTGTTTTTGTCTGGAAGGTTACTATTGGAGATGTTACTCTACTCTTACTGTCGACATATTATACAATTACTATAGATGTACTACACTATTACTATAATACCAATGAACACACTATTATTCTATCTTTATATATAAAACTGAAGTTGTGTGTGTGTCTGTCTACTCCGATTTAGATTCCTAACTACTCCCACATTTTGCGGTGCAGTTTAACCAAAAGCGGGTATCTTATAGTCGTGATTCATATCAAGCCCTTCTGGATATTAGCGCGCCTCTACGATGAGTCTATGATTTAAAAAAAAATTTACCATCATTTTTCCGCATTTTTAATGCATTTTTTGCTCGGTTTATATAAGGGAAGTAACTCTCTAAAAATGCTTATATAGTTATTTCCCTTATAAA
This sequence comes from Octopus sinensis, assembly GCF_006345805.1. Taxonomy (NCBI): domain Eukaryota; kingdom Metazoa; phylum Mollusca; class Cephalopoda; order Octopoda; family Octopodidae; genus Octopus; species Octopus sinensis. Next base: position 211,219,048 of record NC_042997.1, on the reverse strand, counting down.
CCCGAGCAACGCCGGGCGATACTGCTAGTTATTACTAAAAACTATAGGCATACTATGCGATTACTTCACTATTACAACAGACGTGTATTATACTATTACTAATAATATACTAGGGTACAACAATACTACTAATAAAGACATATGTTATTAAGATACTATTACTATATAGGTGCAGGCGTGGGTGTGGTGGTAAGAAGCTTGCTTCCCAACCACATGGTTCTGGGTTCAGTCCCACTGCGTGGCACCTTGGGCAAATATCTTCTACTATAGCCTCAGGCCAACTAAAGTCTTGTGTTGATTTGGTAGATGGAAACTGAAAGAAGCCTATTGTATATATTTATATATATATATATATATATATATGTGTGTGTGTCCCCTCCCCAACATCGCTTGACAACCGATGTTGGTGTGTTTACGTCCCCGTAAGTTAGTGGTTCAGCAAAAGAGACCGATAAGAATAAGTACTAGGCTTACAAAGAATAAGTCCTGGGGTCGATTTGCTTGACTAAAAGTGGTGCTCCAGCATGGCTGCAGTCAAATGATTGAAACAAGTAAAAGAATAAAAGAACAGACCAACTATACTATTTCTATAAAGACACTGTATTCCTATCAAAGACTGACTGTTTCTACAAATATTTATTCTTCACTCAAAATATTTTGAGATAAGAAATGAAATGCAATCCAGCCTCTTTTTTCCAGGTTTTTTCTTTTCTTTCTTTCTTTTTTTCTTTTTTTTCAAGTTTTTAAACAAACAAAAACACAAAAGAATGTCAAAAATGAAAAACTCAGAAATCATAATGTTTACCTCCCTGAAATCTGAACATGCCAATCTTTTGGGTGTTGCTTCATGCACGACAGTATAGCCTGGAAAACAAAGAAACGATGTTGAGAATGGGCAACGTGAAAATATTACACAGAATATCATCATCATCATCATCATCATTAAGATCAACATCACCACCATCGTCATCATCATCAAACATATCTTTCCCATGCTGGCATGGTGTTGGGCTTCCCTGCTTAATCTTTGGAACTTGTAATCAAAAGAGCTGTTACCTTTGCAGCAACTTACTTTCCAATCGATATCACATGTTCCTATAACCAGAATCTTCTCCTTTGCATGTGATATCTATTCCTATTCATACACAGAGGAGCCCCTCCTCTCCAACACAGGGTACATCCATGAAATCAAAAGCATCTGATTTCGGCAGAGATTGTTGGTTTTGTTGATGAGCCCATTTGGGGTGCAGTAATCCCTCTACTATCATGGGTGTTATGTTCCAAAACCTCCCACAGAAATAAATAAAATCTAAAAAAAAATATAAATTACCTATTGGCCCCAGCAAGGTTTTTAGAGCTGGATGCCCTTCCAAACACCAACCACCTTTCAGTATGGACTGGGTACTTTTAAGTGGCACCAGCACTGACAGGGTCACCTTTGTGCTCTGCATCCATATTGAAATCTTAATTAGTCACATCATTTGGTAGAATTGGTGGAACACTGGTAGAAAACAACATGGTTACCTTCCTTTATGATCAGTCCAATAGTAAGAACATTGGACAAACTGACATGATTACCTCCCTTTCTGTTAGGTAAAATTAGTAGAAGATTGGTGAAGAGCACAAATTTGGTTGCCTTTGTGTTTTGAGTTTATGTGCTACTACTACACTAAACTGACTTTACCCTCTTCCTTCCCATGGTCAATAAAAATCACTTGTAGTTGATACAATACTGAAGGTCACATAATCATCATCATCATCATCATCATTTAGCGTCCGCTTTCCATGCTAGCATGGGTTGGACGGTTCAACTGGGGTCTGTGAAGCCAGAAGGCTTCATCAGGCCCAGTCATATCTGGCAGTGTTTCTACAGCTGGATGCCCTTCCTAACGCCAACCACTCCGTGAGTGTAGTGGGTGCTTTTTACGTGCCACCCGCACGGGTGCCAGACAGAACTAGCAAACAGCCACAAACAGATGGTGCTTTTTATGTGCCACTGGCACAGGGCCAGGCGAGGCTGGCAACGGACACGAACGGATGGTGCTTTTTACGTGCCACCGGCACGAGGCCAGAGTTGGGGCGGCGCTGGCAACAGTCGCGAAACGGATGGTTCTCTTACGTGCCACCAGCACTGGTAACACATCTGCAATTTCCATTGATCGATTTCGATTCTGATCACATAATCAAATAAACAGACACTAAATGATAATGATGGGGATCATTTGTCAAGTGGTGGTGATATTTGATGCAGATTTGCCAGAGTGAAATTATAATAATAATAATAATAATAATAATAATAATAATGAAATTATTGTATACAGTGCTCAGGTGCACCACAACTTGTCAGAAAGTGCATATAAAGTACATGCAGTAATGTAGAAATGTCTGGAAAGTGAACATGCTTGTGTGTGTATGGAGAGGAGAAAATCAAGTGAGTGTTGGCGAATCTCAGGAAGCATGGAAGTTTTAAAGGATGCAGTGCTCCGACAACTAACAACCGATGCCAGCAGTTTGTTCCCCGCTTCAGCAACTCTCAGCGTGAAAAAATGTTTCCTGAAGTCATGGAAGGAGCTGTGCTATTTTCTGACTTTGTAAATATGTCCACGGGTGTTAGATGGGTGGAGTTTGAAAAGGTGCTCTCAGAGTTATTGTTTGTGCGACGGTTGATATGCCCCAGCAACAGAAAGCTATATTAGGGGCAACAAGGTTGAACTTACAAACAATACTGCCAGTAGCCCAGCACTGACACAAGCTCGAATTCTAATTTTATCTTAAACAGTCAATTTAAAAAGAATGTGTATTACTAATTTTAAATCTAACAACGTGAGATATTCTGCAACCGTACTTTGTAGTAAAGATTGTTTGCCAACACAACATAAATTACAGTAACATTCGTCCTAAACCAGAGCTGCCATGTTATGTTGGCAAACAATCTTTATATACATAAAACTGAGAATGTGTGTCTGTCTGTCTGTGTGTTTCCCTAAAACTTGAGAACTACACAACTGATTTCATTCAAATTTTACACATGCCTTACTTAGGGTCCATGTAGTTTCATGAGCAAAAAAAAATCTTCAACTTCTTGCCTAGAGCGAGTTATTACGTGTTAAAAGTGAAACAAAAACATTTCTCTATTTTATATCAGATACTTTCACTTTAACAATAAAAATAATAATAACAATTGAATTATATGTAGTAAGTAATAATTAAAATCAAACTAAAGTATAATATTATCGTAACATAACAAAAGTAAAAATAGCAATTGGTATAAAATTGCATCAATGACTTGAACTTGAATAAGTGGTTTCACATGAATGGGAATAAATTAAAAATAAAATTTAAGTGCAGAAATGGAATAGTCCAGATGGGGGTGTGCACGGCTTTTACATTAGATTATTTGCTAATTAGCTAGCATTAAGCATTCTACTGAGTACCGCTGTTAGTTTATTTCTGATCCATAAAGGTCTATAGCTTCAACAGAGTACTGCTTTTTGGTTTACCGTAAGGTTTGTTGTTATTATTATTTCTGTTCAACTATTGTTATCACATTTGTTGGTTCCTAGTAAAGGAAGCGTTGTTGTGTTGCATTTGTTAAATAATTGTAAACCGTAAGGGAGAAGGAGCTTTGGTTATTGTTTAAAAATTGAATTGTGTCCCTGTTTGGGGAAATTGACAATATTTTCACCATTTACACGGAAGTATTTTTGTAAAAATGCCTTCGATAGAAGAAAGTCCAAAAATGAATTTCGCTGCAGCCGTGGGATCATAGCCACACTTCTATACAAGAGGGAGGACAAGATACAATTGATCGAAATTAAAAGAGACGGGCTAACAGTTCCAGTCTGTTATATATTTTGAGTATTGTTATCACTAGCGATATCAAGATATAACTTTGTATTTTGCATTTTATGTGATGTATATATATATAGATGTACATGTAATATGTACACATATATATATACACATATATACATGAACTAGCACTATGACCCGACAACGACGGGTATTTAATGCTAGTCTTTACTACAAAGAATGTGTAATTTAACCCCACCGCCCAAGAAAACATGAGAACGAAAGCAAGTGTTTACTTACATCAAGTGCATCGGCTTGATTACGCACAACAGATCTCCGAAATAGATTATAAAGACTGTTTAAAGCCACAATAATATGAGAGCTTCTGTCTTGATAGGTTTGCAGAGAGAGTAAGATCTGCTCTTCATTGGCGTCACCTGTGATCTAAAGAAAACAACATCAATATAGCATTCGAGATGAGAAAAAAACAGAAAAAAGCCCAGATAAACAGGGTTTCAATAAGTAAAGCACAAGCATGGGTTTCAGGTTCAGTCCACCTTGTGGGTGGGTTTGGTAGACGGCAACCAAAAGAAGTCTGGTTTGGCACTGAGGGGACAGTTGTAAAGGAGTATCACTGTCATACAAGCAATGTCCCTTTGTGTTCCAATCTCCCTTGAAAATATTGCTGGACAATGAGAGAAATATAAGCTTGTGGGGGCATAAGTGGGGGTTGGGAGCAGGAGGAGGAGAAGAAGAAGATGAGGAAGAGGAGGAGGTGGCGGCAGTAGTAAGTGGACAGCATCCACTGAGGGTAGACTGAGGGTAGACAGCAGAAATTACAGAGTGCTATCATTAATCAGAAAACATTAAAATCACACAAAACAATTTGAGAAAATAATTAAAATTTACCTTAAAAATATAACTTTAGAGTTTAAAATGTAATTTCTTTCAAATGAATTTAAATTAAAACAAGACAAAACAAACATAAAAGACTATGACTGAGCTGAGCTTCAATGCACACACAAGTGGTGGAGTCGGTCTGTCAACTGGGGCAGGGGACTTTTAGGGGACCCCACTCAATGACGCATTGCTTTTAGCGGAACAAAAAAAAAAGCCCATCAGATCTATAACCCATTAGCACTATGACCCACCAACGCTGGGTCATAGTATTAGTGCATGCATATATGCAGCTGCGTGCGTGCGCACATACACGCAAGTACTGTCCAAATCTCCGACCAATCACATACAACTAGCTGGCATTCAATTGGCGTATCAAGTTTTGGGCATTTTGATTGGGATTTGGATAGAAAATCCACAAAAATGTCACTTCTATTGATTTTTTAATGGCTTTGCAGGGTGACTGGGGAAATGTAAAGATGTGCACGACCACCCTTGGACAGTTTTGAATGACCATAGAAAGTGCGAGCCCTCTAACTGAAAAATTGTGGCTATGTATAAAGATCATACACACACACAGGCATTTTGCCGTTTGTATATAGAGATTAGCATTTAAACCAACCATGTTGGGTCCAAACATTCCATCCTACTCTATGTTCAAACTGGCCAGATCTGACATCTCACACCTACCCTACAATATCGTCCTATAAGTTAAGTTACCTCATCAGAATCAGAAAGCTACAAGATAATGCATGATTAATACAAAACAAAAAGGAATAAGCATCAGTTTTGCCAGAATGTGAATGCTAGATGGGTGAAGCGTGTCTTGGTTACTGATTGTTATTTGAGGATAAAGTTGGATATTTCACCTTTTAGAGGAGAGCATTGATTGTCGGTGGGGGTGTTGCTGTTGAGCCTTAGATATGATACAGCAGATCTATGATCATAAGGGTTCCAGCATTCACCATCACATCGCTTGCCAATGAAGGAAATTTGGCTGCTGTTTCTAGCAGGTCAAGAGACCATTTAGAACCCTCTTCATTGGTTCATCTCAATAGACATCTTTATATATAAAAGTGAGGTTGTGTGGTCTCTGTCTCCTACGATTTAGATTCCTAACTACTCCCACATTTTGCGGTGCAGTTTAACCAAAAGCGGATATCTTATAGTCATGATTAATATCGAGCCCTTCTGGGTATTAGCGCGCGTCTACGATGAGTCTACGATTTTAAAAATAATTTACCATAATTTTTTACCATTTTAATGCATTTTTTCGCTATTATATAAGGGAAGCAACTCTCTAAAAATGTCTACGATGAGTCAACGATTTAAAAAAAAAATTTACCATCATTTGTTTTCCATTTTTAATGCATTTTTTTGCTATCTTTTGGCAATAACTCTCTAAAAATGCTTATATAGTTATTTCCCTTACAAACCCGAGCAACGCCGGGCGATACTGCTAGTTGTTTGTCATCATCATCATCATCGTCGTTTAACGTCCGTTCTCCATGCTAGCATGGGTTGGACGGTTCGACCGGGGTTCTGGGAAGCCAGAAGGCTGCACCAGGCTCCAGTCTAATTTGGCAATGTTTCTACAGCTGGATGCCCTTCCTAACGCCAAATATGTTTAATATAGACATTGTTTTCTCATGGAGACAAAATATCAGATCATTAAGAATAAAATGTCTGGTTTCGTTAAGCTTCAAGTTTGACAGTCATTAACTCTAATGATTTATCCTGACAATTCTTTGTTTAGCAAGATTGAAGAATTACATCATCACTTTTCAAAATGCAGTTCATGGGGTCTGATTATATTGTGAGTTTTCTCTTGTAAATCAATTATTGTGAACCCATGGATAGAGCAAAATTTAGTGTTTGTTTATGAATACGAGTTCTGTCATGGGACCAATGCATTCCAGACAGCTCGAAAGATCAAGGAGGTGTTTGGTGAAAATGTGATGAATAAGCACACTGTATGTTGATGGTTTGAGGAGTTCCGGTCTGGTGACTTTACTCTTGAAAAACAGCCCCATGGTAGACCTGAGATCAAGGTGGATAATGATGAGCTGGAAACTGTAGTAGAAGTAGATACATCTCAATGTAAAGTGTGATCTGAACATAGATCATCATTTGACGTCTATTTCCAATGCTGGCCATCCAGACAGAGCTACACCAGGATCCATTCATCAGTTTTGGTAGGGTTTGTACGGTTGGAATGTCCTTCCTAATGCCAACCACTTTACACAGTGTAACTGGCTGCTTTTTATGTGGCACCAACAGGGTTACCAAGTAGGTTGCAAGACCTCTCAGCTAAGAGAAGGAGCGGAATCAAGGGAAGCGGCTGTGAGCCAAGGGAGCGGTTCGGGCAGAGGGACACATAGTTGTCATCGTACACCACATGGCCAGTATACACCAATATAAACTGTGGTAAATAGATATCACCCACAGTCAATATTGAAGAAAAAAATCTTGGCAACTTATAGCATGTTTTAGCTAATTGTTTGTAGGGGTCAATGCTGTAGTTGCAAGCAGACGTACCCACTTTCATTGCCCTCCCACTCTTAAGCCAATGGAGCATCAAGGATGTGACAGCTGGAGGGAAGGACTGCTACACCAGAAGTCGGCTGGTAGACATGTTCAACTGAAGAGACCAGAGCGATGTGAAATGAAGTGCCTTGCTCAAGAAGACAAGATGCCAGCTGGTTCATGATTTCATTCCACAAGGTTACACACAACAATCTCCATGGTGATAAATTGATATCACACAGCACATAGCCACAATACTATACACACTGATATATACAACGAAAATATATTCCAATGCTAGCAGCGAACTAGACAGTCTTTGCCTGCTGAAATAGCAACCAGCTCTACCTCAAATCACACCATATCGCTAGAAATAGCAGCAAATCTTTCTCCTCTCACAACCTACCTGTTAGAAATAGCAACGAAATCTCCCACATATAATACCCTACCTTCAGCTAAGAGCAGCTAGGTTTCCTTTCTATTATATACTACTATATAGAAATAATAAATTTCTCCCACATCACACTTTTCTGCCTAAAAACAGTAGCTAGATTTCCCTCAAATCTAACTCTCTTACTTGCTTGAAATAACAACCAAATCTCTTTTGAATCATCCCCTATTACCTAGAAAATGAAGATCAAATCCAACACCAAACACTCTTCTGGCTTAGAAAGGATGGACATATTGAATAACCTGGTGCTGAGCACACTGTCTATGGTCACCGATGGGGTGGTCATGGTGGGAATTTCATTTATCATAATTTTACTGGATCAGAATGGAGTAGGAACTGAATAATAATTAATGAACATTTTACCCATAGATAAAATATTAGTAATTATTAAATTAAAAGTAGGTAGCATCATTAAGTTATTTATTCTTTAAACAATTCTATTTTGCTACATCAACCATTGTATCATCTGTTTTAGAGATTCATTCTGAACAATTTCATTAGATATGTTGAGGCTGTCATTCACTGATGAGGTCCTAATAATATTAAAACATGCCCAGAATTGTCTTCCTTATTTGCAGAAAAAAAAAAAAGAAAACATTATTAGTCATCGATTAACATGTTATTCCTGGTGAATATTTTGATATTCCATCTTAGGTGGCAAGCTGGCAGAATCATTAGCAGACCAGGTAATTATTGCTTAATGACATTTCATTCATTTTTAACATTCTGAGTTCAAATTCCATCGAGTCCGAATTTGCCTTTCATCCTTTCAGGATTGATAAAATAAGTACCAGCTGTGCACTGGTGTTAGTGTAATCAACTTATCCCACCCCCCGCAAAATTGCTGGCATTGTGCCAAAATTTGAAACCAAGATCTGAACATTCCATACATAAAATATGTCGACGCTAACTTTACTACTGTTTTCCATAAGGATAGTTTCCCTGAATTATTTATTTTCTTATAAATCAAAAAGAGATCGATAGAATAAGTACTGGGCTTACAAAGAATAAGTCCCGGGGTTGATATGCTCGACTAAAGGCGGTGCTCCAGCATGGCCGCAGTCAAATGACTGAAACAAGTAAAAAGAGTAAAAAGAGTAATAAATAATAAACATCAGTGAATTGACTTACTAGTTTTGCAGGTATGCTTTCTCGTTCACAAGCATCGTTAGCACAGTTTAAAAGTCCAAGAAAATCAAGAGTTTTCCCATGTAAACCAGGAATGCTAGAAAGAAATCCAAAAAAGCATGAATTAATAACTTATACACACACAAAATGTTGGTGCCATGTAAAAATCACTGGTGATGGCACCCCATAAAAAGCACCCAGTACATTCTGCAAAGAGGTTTGCATGGGGAAGGACAGCCAACCATAGGCAGCATGTCAAACCAGATGACTGAAGCCGGATGCAGCTCTCCAGCCTTGCCATCAGCTATTGAAGCGTTCAACTCATGCCAGCATAGAAAATAGATGGTAAGTGAAATGAATGAATAAGAAATGGTACAAACGCATCTGTTTGCTACAAATCAATGTGTTGAGGCCACAGGTTGAAGAAATTCCAGGCAGGGAAACAAAACCCAGAATTGAGATGCTTTAAAGTAAAGTTACCAAAGACTAAAGTTTTTAAGGAAAGAAGAAAGCAGAATGTTGCCACATTCAGAGAAATGACTGTGCCATATATGGGGGTGGGGGGAAAGGGAGCAGCTAGAAATTGCATGTGGTGTATCCAGTGTCAACTGTAGATGTACAAGGAATGCGATGAGATTGCAAACTGGCAAACTGAGGTGGGGTGGGGTAGAGATTGTGTACAAGAGTAAGCATCTGTAAGATTACTCAGGCGATAGTCTTTCAAATTCCAAGAAAGTTTCCTTAAAGTTGTTGCTGTTGCTGTTGAGCGAAGCGGTCTTCGTCCTCTTGGGAGAAGTCCGAAACATGGTCCTTTGCTATTTGTAAGAACCGCAGAAGAGAAAGCAGGTCAACCCCCGACACCGAGAGCATCGATGGATGGATGAATGCGCATCCAGGCTCAGCGGTTGCATAGGAAGTCGGGGGTCAAGAAACAGGAAGAAAGAGTGAGAGAAAGTTGGAGCGAAAGTGTACAACAGGGGTTGCCACCACCCCCTGCCGGAGCCTCGTGGAGCTTTAGGTGTTTTCGCTCAATAAACACGCACAACGCTCGGCCTGGGAATCGAAACCGCGATCCTCCGACCGCGAGTCCGCTGCCCTAACCATTGGGCCATTGTGCCTCCACTTGTTGCTGCAGCTGAGCCACCCTTACCACCTGGTTGTGCTTGTTGCTTGGGTTGCCCTCACTCGTTCTCTCCAGTCTGTTTCGTCTGCCACTGCACAGAGGAGGAATTCTTCTCAGGTGCACTCAGAGTCCTCGCGCAGTTGCTTTATGTCGGTTTGATGTGGTCTACCTGCATTTGAGTCTCCATGCTTTGGTTCCTAGTGAGGAGTGTCACTGATGATTTTGTTACCTAAGTAATTAGTAGTGGAGGTGAGTGTACCTCCACAAATGCATTGTAACCATTAGCAAGGGCACAAATATTTGTGATATACAGCCTTGCTTGAGGACACTACACATGACTGTGTATCGACCTCACAACCTTACAATTGTGAGTCCAGTAAGCTAACCACTATACCAGGCTTGATTTCACATTGCTCCACTCCACTCAGCTGGTAAAAATGAGTTGTACTCATATTTCAAACGGACACCCTCATCACATTCTACGTCACACTGAATCTCCCTAAGATCTACATTAATGGTACATAGGTCTGTGTATGGTTAAGGTGGCGAGCTGGCAGAATCGTTAACACGCTGGGCAAAATAATTAGTGGTATTTCGGCTGCCGCTACGTTCTGAGTTCAAATTCCGCCGAGGTCAACTTTGCCTTTCATCCTTTCGAGGTCGATAAATTAAGTACCAGTTACGCACTGGGGTCGATATAATCGACTTAATCTGTTTATCTGTCCTTGTTTGTCCTCTCTGTGTTTAGCCCCTTGTGGGTAGTAAAGAAATAGGTATATATGTCTGTCGAATGCTCAACCACTTGCATGTTAATTTCACAAACAGGTTGTTCGGTTGTCCACATCACCTGGATCACATGGTCATCATGACCAATGAAGTAAAAGCCTTTAAAATATTAGTGTTAACATCTGAGGTGCAATTACCTCCATCTCATTACTCGTTATATAATACCTGCATGTCATCACTCGTTATATAACACAATCGCAGCACAAAAATAAATTAAGGGTTTTGTTTGTTTTGGTTAACCCTTTTCGTACCGAAATTTCTGTTGAAATGCTCTGTGTTTCTTTCAATTAATCTTAAATATAAACAAAGAATTTAGTAAAAAGACTTCGTTATCATTCAGCTAGTCTTAGGAACATAAATTGTGACTAAGGTTTGGTGGAAGATTTTCATTCAAAATATATGAAAACAAGACATTAGTACTTAGAGCCAGAGGTGGTTTCAGCTGTGTTGGTATTGAAAGAATTAAGAATTGCTTCTCTGTTACATATTTCTGTTGAGATGCTCACAATCACAAGGTGGTGAGTTCAATTCCTGGTGGTGCATTGTATCCTTGAGCAAGACACTTTATTTCTTGCCACTCCAGTCCACTCACCTGGCAAAAATGAGTTGTACCTGCATTTCAAAGGACCAGCCTTGTCACATTCTGTGTCAAGCTGAATCTCCCTGAGAACTACGTTAAGGGTATTCATGTCTATGGAGTGCTCAGCCACTTCTAAATTAATTTCACAAGCAGGCCCTTGTCATCGTAACTAATAGAATGTTATTTTTGTCTTTCTTGTTTATAGTTGGTCCCTATTTTGTGGTCAGATAATGGGAAAGATCAGGGTAGGATATGTGAGGGTGTCAGTTATTGTCCAAGTTGATGGAACCTGTGAAAGAGGAAGACTAAGGAAAGCCAAGGAAGAATTGGAAAAGATGGATGTGAAGGAATTCAACCTCATTGAAATAAAAAAAGGAGATCACAACAAATCCCAAAACACTGCTGCTATCTCCACCCCCCTTTATCTCTCTCTCTCTTTCTGTCTCGCCCCCCCACACACACACACGCACACTGATATGATATTCAGGTATTTACCTGCAGTTTGTTTCTTCTGATTCTTCTTCTTTTAATTTTGTATTTGGTCTTCTGACCCCGAGTCGGTGTGATTCCGGTGTCACTGCTTTCTCTCCAGCAAGGTTTGTACCAGAAATATCCAAGGACACAAGATCAGGAAGACCGAGAATTATCCTGCTGAGAATTTTTTCAGGGTCTTGGTAATTTGTCTTTGATCTTTGGTCTAACATACCTAAATCAAGATGCCTGCAGCAGAAAAAGAAAATAAGATATTTTAAATATTCCATTTAACAGCTATATTGTCTTGTTATATTTTTAATTAAAAGCTATAATGTCTAATTAGGAATTTAATAATATGGAGTTAACCTTCATATTTCATCAATAAGATTTTTAAAAAAGCAAGCAAAACGATCAAGAAAATATTTTAACTTTCAACAAAAAATTATGTTTTATGAGAGAAGTGGAAGCAGTCTGCTCTGCCGGAACCTCAGTGTGCTTGGATGGCAAAGTGGAAACGTGTTGAGAGAAAAAGTTGGGCATGAGAGGAATCAAATGTAGCTTGCAAGAGAGAAGACTACCTTGGTTTGGAGATGTGATGCGTATGAATGAGGACAGCTGGAATAAAGAAGTGCAGATCACTGAAAGTGGATGGTATCCATGGAAGAGGGAGAACCAGGAAGACACGGGATGAAGTGGGAAGGACCGATCTCAGGAAGTTGGGCCCCATGGAAAAATGACAATGTACTGAGATGTCTGGTGATATGAAGTTCTTGAGAAGATCTGCCGACATCAGAAAAACTGAATTCTAGAAGCACTGTGTGTCCCACCCACATATAACAAGAAAGCTTTTCACACACCCTACCCCGACAAACCTAAATATATCTCTTCTCCTTCATGCGCTATACCCACCTCTCACTTCGCAACCCTATCCTCAGGGCTCTGTTCACTGTATCATTGCTATCTAGCAGCCCTCCACCCCCTCTGTGTACCCAGGTTTTCACCACTCCCTACATTCCCCACCCCCACTCTCTACTCACTTTTCTTTAGCAATGTCCTACCATTCATAACCTCGGTGCCTCAAGGGCAATACCTTGGCACTTGCCACCATCATCACTCTCTCCCTTTACTCGACCATCCCATTTTCTGATCCCTGTCCCTTGTGAGTATGCCCAGCACACTTTGCCACCATCTCTATCCTGATGTCTCCCACTCTCTCTCCCTCTCCTTCTCTTGCTCTTCCCTCAGGCTGGGTAACCATGTATCTGCTTTACAGCAGTACACCTGTTTCTCTCCTCATCTCTCTCTCTCTCTCCAGCTGGCTCAGTAACCTCGTACCTCCTCTACAGCAAGACCCCTGTTTCTTTCTCTGTCTCACTATAACTTTTCAACATCTGACACAAGATCCCCTCCTCCAATTCTGTCTCCCATCTCAAAGGGTCTTTGCCTTGCAAGTTACTTGGTGACCCTGTCTGTGCTGGTGCCACATAAAAAGCATCCAGTCCACATTGTAAAGTGGTTGGCATTTGGAAGGGCATCCAGCTGTAAAAACCAAGCCAAACCAGACACAGAAGTCTGGTGCAGGCTTCTGCCTAGCCAATGCCTGGTCAAACCATCCAACCTATGCCAGCATAGAAGGTGGACATTAAACGATGATGATGAATGACATGCATTAAAGAGTACTTTATTTTAATTAACATTCTCAGAATCAATCCAACTGTGTCTCACCTTGGGCAGATGTCTTCAACTAGTCCCAGCCTGACCAAAGATTTGCGAGTGGACTTTCTAGATGGAAACTGAAAGCCCATTATGATGTGTGTAGGCGTGTGTGTATAAGTGGATGTTAAACGATGATGATATATATATATATATATATATATACACACACACACATATATATCGTTACCAGCATTGCCTTACTGGCACTTGTGCCAGTGACACATGAAAAACATTCAAGCGAGATCGTTGCCAGTGCTGCTGGACTGGCTCCAGTGCAGGTGGCATGTAAAAAACACCATTTGAGCGTGGCCATTGCCAGTACTGACTGATTGGCCCTCATGCTGGTGACACGTAAAAGCACCCACTACACTCTCGGAGTGGTTGGCATTAGGAAGGGCATCCAGCTGTAGAAAGCCTGGTGCAGCCATCTGGTTCGCCAGTCTTCAGTCAAACTGTCCAAACCATGCTAGCATGGAAAGTGCACGTTAAACGATGATGATGATGATCATCATCATCATTTTAACACCCACATATCAATGCTCAGATGGGTAGGAAGGTATTTGTCAAAGCAGATGTTTTGTAGCTTGATGCCCTTCCTGTCACCAAGCCTCGCCTTTTTCCAAGGTCATACTTCCCCCTATCAAGAATGTTTCCATGGAAATGTAAGACACCACTTGTATGACAGTAACACTGATTTACAAGAGAAAAAGAGAAGGTGTGAAGATAGTCTCTTAACAGCTGTTTCAAAGAACAGATGCACAAATGAACAATGGCTATCCATACAATAGTGACCAATTCCATCATTGGGACAGCTACTGTTCATTTGTAGGAAAATGCATTATATGCCCACTTGTTCTTCGAAACAGCTGTTAAACAACTATCTGCACACCTTACTTCCCTTCTTTCTTTGTGATTTATTCTCTTTTAACAACTCAACCCTTATTTTAAAAAATATATCACGATCTAACCTGATACAAGTTTGTCTGCATGCTTAAAAGTTTATTCTATTATACTTGTACCTGTTTAACTGTGTTTAACTGGTAAATCACCAACAGCCAATCATTGTTAGACAGCTAACAACTCTGTTTAGTTGCAGTTCATGCTTGAACACTAACAGCATGTATTTAATTACCTGAATTCCATTTGATATATATCATCATCATTACTTATGTCTGGACTACTGACATACATATACATATACATGCCTATTATACATACATGTGTGTATGTATGTGTGTGTAGGCACAAGTATAGGAAGAAGCTTGCTTCTCAATCCCATGGTTTGGAGTTCAATTCCACTGCATGGCATGTCTGGCACAAAGCTTTGAGTGGATTTGGTATAGGGAAACTGAACGAAGCCCACTGTATATATATTTGTGTGTGTTCACAATACTGTCTCCTTGCCTTCATTTCACATGATAGTTGTAAATGAGTGCCACTGTCATGGAAGCAAGAGCCTTTTGTTTCAATCTTCCACAAAAATGTGCGGGCCCTGGGGTGGGGTGGGGGAATAATACCTTGCCTAGGAGCAAATGAGAGTTGGTGACAGGAAGGGCATCTGACCATAGAGAAGTCTGAGGTGGAACATGTCATCAAGAAGATGAGAAAACGTAAAACTCCAAGGTCAGATACAATAGCATGTGAAATGTTAGAAGCGCCAGAAGATTATGGCAGTAAAAAACTCACAGACCTTTTCAATGACATCTATGAGTCTGGATACTTCTCTCGTGACTTCAAAGCGGAAAAATCCTAAGGTCAATGAGTACTCTGACTGCAAGGCTACCAGCCTCATGTCTCATGCTCTTAAAATATTTCTACCAAAAGTCACAGCAGTCGGGTGCAGGCTTCTGCCTGGCCGGTTCTTGTGAAACCATCTCACCCACGCTAGCATGGAAGGCAGACGTGAAATGATGATGATGATAACCTTACCAGGAAGAATAAAAATCAAAATGCAGAAGTCAGTGAGGAGCGATTTGGATTTAGAACTGAGATAGAAAAGCATACGCAAGTAGAGAGAGATGTATTTGCTTGCTTCAAAGATTAAGTCAAAGTATTTGACTGCATACAGCATACAGAGCTGAGAAAGAAAGGATATTATAACCACCTGTGTTATATTGGAACCAAAATTAGATATTATAACCACCTGTGTTATATTGGAACCAAAATTGGATATTATAACCACCTGTGTTATATTGGAACCAAAATTGGATATTATAACCACCTGTGTTATATTGGAACCAAAATTGGATATTATAACCACCTGTGTTATATTGGAACCAAAATTGGATATTATAACCACCTGTGTCATATTGGAACCAAAATTGGATATTATAACCACCTGTGTTAATTGGAACCAAAATTGGATATTATAACCACCTGTGTTATATTGGAACCAAAATTGGATATTATAACCATCTGTGTTATATTGGAACCAAAATTGGATATTATAACCACCTGTGTTATATTGGAACCAAAATTGGATATTATAACCACCTGTGTTATATTGGAACCAAAATTGGATATTATAACCACCTGTGTTATATTGGAACCAAAATTGGATATTATAACCACCTGTGTTATATCGGAACCAAAATTGGATATTATAACCACCTTTGTTATATCGGAACCAAAATTGGATATTATAACCACCTGTGTTATATCGGAACCAAAATTGGATATTATAACCACCTGTGTTATATTGGAACCAAAATTGGATATTATAACCACCTGTGTTATATTGGAACCAAAATTGGATATTATAACCACCTGTGTTATATTGGAACCAAAATTGGATATTATAACCACCTGTGTTATATTGGAACCAAAATTGGATATTATAACCATCTGTGTTATATTGGAACCAAAATTGGATATTATAACCACCTGTGTTATATTGGAACCAAAATTGGATATTATAACCACCTGTGTTATATTGGAACCATCAAAGTAGACCAGGAATTGTCAGCGCCATCAGATAGCAAAAGAGGTGTAAAACAAGAATGCATGCTATCACCATACCTCTTTAATAACTACACTGAGTAATATATTCAGAGAATCGAACGAGATTAAAGAATTTAGAGCCAATGATATGAATATAAGTAACATAAGATACCAGCTGGCCCCATACTGTCAAAAATGATGGCTATTTGTAGTATTTTATGATGGTAAATCAAATTAATACATTTGTCAATGTTATCTAGTGGTTGTCTTTTGAGATGTGACATCAATCATTGATTGTTACTGAAAGAAAGCTGATTCAAACATACAAACATTCACATACCTCCCTTGTACATGCACACACATACACTCACACAGAGTTGAAACGCTGTTTGATTTTTTTTTCACTGTAGAATTTCCATCATCCCACTACCAAGTTTGCCATCACCCCTTCCTTCCTTACTCCTCTACCACCCCTTCTTTTCTCACTCATATATTGTGACAGAGAAAGACACAAGAGTATTATAGGAGATGCTGATGATCCAGTATTACTATAGTAATATAAGGATCTACTTTGATGACGTTTTGACAACAAGGTGGAAAAAGGGATAAGTAGAAGACCCTCTGCATTCACCAGACCCCATGCAGCTAGATTGTGATGGAGAGCAACAGGCAGAACTGGGGAAGAGCTACACTCTTTGCATGAAGAGCAAAAAGCTGGGGGGAGGGGGGAAAGAGCTGGTGGCTGGGATGCTTTCCCGTCACTCAACCATTGTCCCCATTGCCTCAGCCTCTACAACACCCTACCTCTTACCCCTCTTTCATTGAACCCTCCTCCTTCCATGGTTTCTTTGCTGACTTGGCAATCATCAGTCTCCCTCCCTCTCTGCTCTCTTTCACGAACCATCTCCTCATGAGTCCATCTTCACTTGTCTCCTCGTCCTACACCACTCCCTTCCCCACTGCTCACATTCACCTGTTCATTAAGGGGTAACGCCCACCCCTCTTTACAGTCCTGACTCTGCCTCCACACCAACACCACCTCCTATTAACCCCTCCTCTACCATCCACTGATGTGAAATTATTATTACTCTTCATCCCCGCTTAACACAGCCCCTGAAGCCCAGCCTCTATCATCAGCCTTCCATCCATCCTCTCAGGGTTTCTTTGGTTTTGAGAGTCGCACAGTAACCTCACTAATGTAGTGCCACGAGAAAATGTAATCAATACATTCTGTGAAGAAGTTGGTGGTCGGAAGAACATCGAAGCATAGAAACTGGCAAAACTGATGACAAAATAAGGATTGGTTCTCTGTCCCATCTAGGACGGCTACAACCATAACAAATCCTCCAAACCATGCAAAACAGACATAAAATGTTGATGGTGATTGTGTGTGTGTGTGTGCAAGAGCGTGCCTCATATCATCATCATCATCATCATCGTTTAACGTCCGCTTTCCATGCTGGCATGGGTTGGACGGTTCAACTGGGGTCTGGGAAGCCAGAAGGCTGCACCAGGCCCAGTCTGACCTGGCAGTGTTTCTACAGCTGGATGCCCTTCCTAACGCCAACCACTCCATGAGTGTATTGGGTGCTTTTTACGTGCCACCGGCACAGGTGCCAGACGAGGCTAGCAACGGCCACGGCTACGATCAGATGGTGCTTTTTACGTGCCACTGGCACGGAGGCAGTTGGGGCGGCGCTGGCAATGGCCGCGTTCGGATGGTTCTCATATTCATATATATATACATGTTTTTGGTCCAGAGACAGAAAATAAACTGTTTTTACTTCAAAACTTTTATAGATTTTTACTGATATTCGATAAGAAGAGGTTCATCATCAAAACCAGTAATATTTTCTTTATACAATTTTTAAAATCGTTTTTATTAAACTCCTTCTTAAATTGAAATGCCTTAGTTTTGGTTCTGTGCTATTTCATGCGTGCGTGCGTGTGTGATCATCATCATTGTTTAACATCCGTTCTCCATGCTGGCATGGGTTGGATGGTTTGACTGGGGACTGGGAAGCCATGAAGGCTGCACCAGGTTCCAATCTGATCTGGCATGGTGTCTACAGCTGGATGCCCTTCCTAATGCCAACCACTCAGAGAGTGTAGTCGGTGGTTTTTACATGCCACTGGTGCATGAGTTAGTCAGGCAGCACTAGAATTGACCACATTCAGATGGTGCTTTTACGTGCCACCAGCACAGGAGCCAGTCAGGGGGCACTGGCATATATATATATATGTATATATATCATCATCAACATCATCGTTTATCGTCCATTTTCCATGCTGGCATGGGTTGGAGACTGGTAAGCCAGGGGGCTGCACCAGACTCCAATCTGATTCGGCAAAGTTTCTACAGCTGGATGCCCTTCCTAATGCCAACCACTCCGAGAGTGTAGTGGGTGCTTTTTACGTGCCACTGGCACAGGAGCCAGTCAGGCAGGCCAGGCATTGATCACATTCAGATAGTGCTTTTTACTATCAGGGGCCAATGATGGGGTACAGGCATCGGCCACATTTGGATGGTGCTTTTTACATGTCACTGGAACAAAACTTCTCTAAGAGTGGCTATGAATACATATATTTTTTAGTCTTGCAAGTACTTGGTAATCCTGTCAGTGCAGGTGACACTTAAAAGCACTCAGTCCACACTGTAAAGTGGTTGGTGTTTGGAAGGACATCCAGTTGTAGAAACCTTGCCGAAACTGTGCTTGTGCCATGTAAAAAGCACTACTAACTTAAAATGCTAACTCCCATCTCAGTTATGAGCTTGGAGCCATAACAATCCATTACAGCATTATCCAGCATACAAATTCATTTACATCACCAGTGAACTAAGACCCCATATTCTCTGTGTGTATAATATATCATCATCATCATCATTTAACATTCATTGTCCATGCTGGTATGCTGTAAGGCAGCACCAGACTCCAGTCTGATTTGGTATGGTTTTCTATGGCTGGATGTTCTCCTTAACACCAACCACTTCAAGAGTGTAATAGGTACTTTTACATGCTACCAGTATGAGTGTATGTGTGTGTGTATATATATATATATATATATATCATCATCATCATCATCGTTTAACGTCCGCTTTCCATGGGTTGGACGGTTCAACTGGGGTCTGGGGAGCCCAAAGGCTGCACCAGGCCAGTCAGATCTGGCAGTGTTTCTACAGCTGGATGCCCTTCCTAACGCCAACCACTCCGAGAGTGTAGTGGGTGATTTTAAGTGCCACCGACACAGGTGCCAGACGAGGCTGGCGAACGGCCACGATCGGATGGTGTTTGTTACGTGCCCATATATATATATATGTGTATATTATATATATATATATAATATATATATATATATATATATATATATATATATATGTATACGTATATGTATATATATGTATACGTATATATATATATACGTATATTATATATATATATGTATATATATATATGTGTATATATATATATGTATATATATCATCATCATATATATTATATATATATATATGTATATATATATTTACATATAAATATATATATGTGTGTGTGTGTGTGGTGTGTGTGTGTATATATATATATATATATATATATATATATATATATATGTATGTATGTATGTATATATACAATAAAATAAAAGAAAAGGAGAGTGTGAACACAGGAAAAACCAATTTATTTATATAATAGTCAATTTTATGTCACCTATGCACATTTCAATTTCTCACCTTCATTCATATTTTACAATTAAAATTTCATTATGAATTTTAAAATTTTTTCAGGGCAAAATTGACATATATTCATTTACATCCTAATGGATAGAGAATTCCTTACAGACTGAATAGCAGCATGCATGTGTGTGTGTGAGCATGTGTCTTTGGATTCCGTTCTAAAAATAGCTAGATGTTAAACTATGACCACAGTGGGTGATGGCTAGTTGCACTCTTGAAGAGTTAGGTCACACTATAATTCACCCTTAATGGAATTTAGATCAGTTTTATAGTGGCTGGCTGCCATGCCTTTCCCTACTCACTTGTCAAAGAATAAAAAGTAAAAATACGTACATATTAATAAGTATCCAAATCAATATATTCAAATTCTACTTATTTAGTTGTGAGAATTTCAATTTTTATTGCAATCTTTTATTTATTTAGATGTATTAATCTTATTTGTTGATAGTTTGGGTTATTATATATATTTAAGGCGGCGAGCTGGCAGAAACGTTAGCACGCTGGGCGAAATGCGTAGTCACATTTCGTCTGCCATTAGGTTCTGAGTTCAAATTCCGCCGAGGTCGACTCTGCCTTTCATCCTTTCGGGGTCGATAAATAAAGTACCAGTTTCGCACTGGGGTCGATGTAATCGACTTAATCCGTTTGTCTGTCCTTGTTTGTCCCCTCTGTGTTTAGCTCCTTGTGGGCAGTAAAGAAATATATATATATTTAGTTGACGAACATCAATGGAATTTGTATCTTTGTGGTACCAGTGCCGGTGGCACACAAGAAAACCATCCGAACGTGGCCGTAGCCAGTACCGCATCGACTGGCCTCCGTGCTGTGGGCACGTAACAAACACCATCCGAGCGTGGCCGTCTGCCAGCCTCGTCTGGCACCTGTGTCGGTGGCACATAAAAAACACCATCCGAGCGTGGCCGTTCACCAGCCTCGCCTGGCACTTGTGTCGGTGGCACATAAAATCACCCACTACACTCTCGGAGTGGTTGGCGTTAGGAAGGGCATCCAGCTGTAGAAACACTGCCAGATCTGACTGGCCTGGTGCAGCCTTCGGGCTCCCCAGACTCCAGTTGAACCGTCCAACCCATGCTAGCATGGAAAGCGGACGTTAAATGATGATGATGATGATGATATTTTAAAGGGGATACGATCCACTATGTATCACATGTATGGAGGTGAACTATTTTCAAATGGTGAGAGTACATTTCACTTTAAGATTTGTACTTATGTTTATTTTAATTTTATCATTCATGGAGTGTTTACTTAAATATAATTTATTATTTAGAATTTATTAAATATATATATGTACATATATATATTTGTATGTGTAAAGTAACAGTTTTAGAAAAAAACCCATTGGTTTTACATCTAGTGTCAAACTGAATATATATACTAGCATTATGACCCGCCGTTGCCGGGTCATAGTGCTAGTGCATGTATATATGTATATATATATGTGTGTACATCTATATATATACATCTACACATAAAATACAAAATACAAAGTTATATCTGAATATCACTAGTGATAACAATACTCAAAATATATAACAGACTGGAATTGTAGGCTCGTCTCTTGCAATTTCGATCAATTGTATCTTGTCCTCCCTCTTGTATAGAAGTGTGGCTACAATCCAGTCTGCCTCAACTTCTGAGAGGGTGGGGACATTTTAAATTTTTATCCGGGACGTCCTATGTCCCAGATATAAAGGCAAAAATAAAATATTTCCACATTGCAAGTTCGAGTCGAGTACTCCCTTGCACGCTCCGTTGACTCGAACCTTGCTTCTATTGTGGCGAATTTACCGCCTCTGGTTAGATATCTTTCATAGTCGCACCAAGACACTTTTCGATGGTGCTTTCCTCCAGGTGTTCAAATCTTTTTTCTCTACATTGTATACTTTATAGACAATAGTCTTTTCTTTAATTTAATTTTTTATTATCCATCTGGACTATTCCATTTCTGCACTTAAATTTTATTTTTAATTTATTCCCATTCATGTGAAACCACTTATTCAAGTTCAAGTCATTGATGCAATTTTATACCAATTGCTATTTTAACTTTTGTTATGTTACGATTATATTATACTTTAGTTTAATTTTAATTATTATTTACTACATATAATTCAATTGTTATTATTTTTATTGTTAAAGTGAAAGTATCTGACATAAAATAGAGAAATGTTTATGTTTTACTTTTAACACATAATACTGAAATAGTGGAGAAGATATGATATTGCTCTAGGCAAGAAGTTGAAGATTTTTTTTGCCCATGAAATTACATGGACCCTAAGTAAGGCATGTGTAAAATTTGAATGAAATTGGTTGTGTAGTTCTCAAGTTTTAGGGAAACAGACAGACAGACAGACACATTCTCAGTTTTATATATATATATATATAATATATATTAGACAAAAGAGATAAACCCAAGGCCGTGAGGAGTTTTCAGGACATTTATAAGGAAAGAGATATAGATCTAATCTTACAGCTGTTTCAGAAACAGCTGTAAGACTATAACTATATCCCTTTGGATCTTCTAGATACCAATATCTTATATGTCTTATATATATATATATATATGATGCTGTTTTCATAGTCAGGCAACTACATGAGAAGTACTTAGCTAAGAACAAACAGCATCTGTTGATCTAGAGAAAACCTTCAATAGAGTGCTCTGTTGTGATATGGTGGGCTCTGAAGTGGCTAAGGACAGAAGTGTGGCTGATGAAAGCTGTACAGGACATGCTGTCAGTAAGGCAAGTTAACTACAGGTACAGCAAAGAATTTAGTGTACAGGTAGGGGTTTGCCCACAGCTCTGTAAAGAAGTGGTGGAGATCCACGAAGACATAGGATGAATTAGTGAAGAATGATCTCAGGATACTGAACCTTTCAGTCAAGATGGCAAATGACCAAAATGCCTGGGGCCTTGCTGTACTCAAGAAAACCTGTACTCTGCAACAAAACTGTTAAGATTGGTCTCTCTGGTGTAAGGCATTTGTAATGTTGCCACGTAAAAGAACCCATGCGGTGCCAACATACTCAGTAAAGTGGTTGGCATTAGGAAGGGCATCCAGATGTGGAAACCATGCCAAAGTAGACTGGACTCTAGTGCAGCTCCCCAGCTTGCCAGCTCTGGTCAAACTGTCCAACATATGACAGCATGTTCAATGGACATTAAATGATGATGAGGGTGACATATATATATATATACACACACACATACATACATATATTGTTTATAGGCACAGGAGTGGCTGTGTGGTAAATAACTAGCTTACCAACCACATGCTTCTCGGTTCAGTTTCACTATGTGGCATCTAGGCCAAGCATCTTCTACTATAGCCCTGGGCTGACCAAAGCCTTGTGAGTGGACATGGTAGACAGAAACTGAAAGGCGCCCATTGTGTATATATCCAGCGTCGCCTCGACTGGCTTCTGTGCCGGTGGCACATAAAAAGCACCATCCGAACGTGGCTGATGCCAGCGCCGCCTTGGCTGGCTTCCGTGCCGGTGGCACGTTAAAAGCACCAACCGATCGTGGCCGATGCCAGACCCCCCACTGGCACCTGTGCAGGTGGCACGTAAAAAGCACCCACTACACTCGCAGAGTGGTTGGCGTTAGGAAGGGCATCCAGCTGTAGAAACACTGCCAGATCAGACTGGAGCCTGGTGCAGCCTTCTGCCTTCCCAGACTCCGGTTGAACCGTCCAACCCGTGCTAGCTCGGAAAACGGACGTTAAACGATGATGATGATACATCCATATATATATATATATATATATATATGTATGTGTGTGCATGTTTGTCCCCCCCCCCAATATCACTTGACAACCGATGCTGGTGTGTTTACATCCTCGTAACTTAGTGGTTTGGCAAAAGAGACCGATAGAATAAGTACTAGGCTTACAAAGAATAAGTCATGGGGCAGATTTGCTTGACTAAAGGCAGTTCTCCAACATGGCTGCAGTCAAATGACTGAACCAAATAAAAGAATACACACACTTAATGGTGCAGCCATGGCTGTGTGGTTCACAAGTTCCCGCATTCATGCATGGTTTCCGGTTCAATCCCAGTACCAGTTTCCAGTTCAGTCCCAGTGTCAGTTTCTTCCACTCCCACTTAGTCTGACCAAAACCTTAGGAATGGGTCTAATGGATAGAAACCAAAAGAAGCCTGTGTTTCTGTCTCAATGCCTCAACATTGTGCAATATTTTGAAATAAGCAACATTACAAACTGCCGTTTGTTTCCAGTTTTCTGTGGAAATATAGCCAAACACAACACACACACACAAAAAAAAATACCTTGCTTGGAAACAGGTGAGGATTAGCCACAGGAAGAACATCCAACAGAAGGAAACCTGCCTCAATGAATTCCATCTGACCCATGCAAATATCAAAATAATTCAAAACAAACCGATTTCCTACAACTATATAAACTCAGAAATACGCTCTTGAAAAAGATTTTTTTATCTTGGAATATCAATGTTCTTTTATTCTGTTAACCAAATGGTCGTAAATGTAAAAGGTCACCCAGAGATTTCCTCATTAATTAGCTTCAACCAAGGCGGCAAAGTGGCAGAATCATTAGCATGCTGGACGAAATGCTTAGCAGTATTTCGCCCGTTGCTACATTCTGAGTTCAAATTCCATCGAGGTCATCGTTTCGGGGTTGATAAATTAAGTACCAGTTGCATACTGGGGTTGATGTAATTGCCTATAGTAGAAGTGATTAATTAGCTTGGACCAGTTGGATTAGCTTCACTACAGCCCCGAGACAAAAGCTATCCACTACACTTCTTAGGCATCAATAACATAAACCTAAGGCAATTCCCACCAAATCCTTTTCTGCGTATTCAGTACAGCCATTTCTCTGATAGTAACAGTATCATGTCTCTAACTTGCTAAAGATTTTGCTTTTGTCAAATTTACTCCAAGGATGACATTAGGAAGGGCATCCAGCTGTAGAAACACTGCCAGATCAGACTGGAGCCTGGTGCAGCCCCTGGCTTCCCAGACCCCGATCGAACCGTCCAACCCGTGCTAGCGCGGAAAACGGACGTTAAACGATGATGATGATGACGCACCCCAATTTTAGATTTGACATTCAGATCTGGAATTCTTTCAACACAGCCAGCTATAATAAGAGTTAGGTCATCCATAGGCAGCCAGTCTTAAATGCTTCTGTTATGACCTGTATAACAGGAGGGAATAGAGGTGGTGTGATGTATCACAGATCTACATTGGGGTCTCTTATCTATTGTAATCTTGTTCTCTCTCCATCGCTGTCTTTTACGTTACTTGCTCATGGATCACTCATCCTTTCTCCTACTCACTGAACCATGCAGCTGTAATAAAAGGAATGCTATTTCATGCCCCTGTATTCAATCTTACTATCATCAGCCCTCCATTACTTTACCTCACTTCCATCACAACACATGTACTTCCAACTACCACCCTTCTTCACTACTAGCCTAGGCAGCACTCTTTCCCCACCTCTCTCTCTCTCTCTCATGTAACTCTTCATTGACATTTACCACTCTCACTATCCATCACACTTTGCATACTGCTTTCCTATCCAACCCTGTTACCAACAACCATCATTCAGTTGTCAGTGTCTTTTTTTCAGTTACTACCTCCCTTGACATCTTGCTCCTATTGCTCTCTTTCCCCCACTTTCATGCTATCTCTCTTCTTTCACAAGTCACATTTTTAGCCATGTTTTCCTTAAGCCTTTCATTACCATGCTTCTGTTGAAACACACTTCCTTTTGTTTCAATCATCATCATCATTGTTTAACGTCCGTTTTCCATGCTGGCATGGGTTGGACAGTTCGACTGGGGTCTGGGAAACCAGGAGGCTGCACCAGGCTCTAGTCTGATCAGGCAGTGTTTCTACAGCTGGATGCCCTTCCTAATGCCAACCACTCTGAGAGTGTAGTGGGTGCTTTTTACAATCTATTTTGAAAATAATGAAGAATCTAGTAAAATATTTTGGTCATCTTTAAGCTGGCATTTGGAACATGAATTAACATGAAATTTTGAGGTAAAGTTTTAATTTAGATCACTGAAAAACAGGAAGTCTATATCATAGAACCAAGGGCATCTCATTCAAGTTAGTATCAAAAGGGTTAAAAAAAGATACGAAGTAAAATTAGCAAGATTTGCAGGTGACAAGGGACCCTTTGCAGTGCCAGTGTCGCATTAAAATACAAGTAGACTTTGTAAAGTAATTGGTAAACAAATGGAGACTGTTAGGTAGCTGAGAAGACTCTTTGGTTTTGATGTAAAGTGGTTGGTGTTAGGAATGGCATCTGGCTGTCATCATCATCATCGTTTAGCGTCCGTTTTCCATGCTAGCATGGGTTGGACGGTTCCACTTGGGTCTGTGAAGCCAGAAGGCTTCATCAGGCCCAGTCAAATCTGGCAGAGTTTCTACGGCTGGTTGCCCTTCCTAATGCTTTTTACGTGACACCTGCACTGGTGCCAGACGGAGCTGGCAAACGGCCACGAACGGACGGTGCTTTTTATGTGCCACCGGCACGAGGGCCAGGCGAGGCTGTAGAAACCAAATAAGGATTATGCAGATGAGTCTACCGGATGTAAGTTATTGTAACACTAGAATTGAAGATGCTATCTTCTCCATGACAACACTAAAGATTCCTCTCTACATTGTTTCTAGTCTTTCACTGGCAACAGAATGATTGTCTTGTTCTCTGGCAGTTTCCCTTCCTTCTTTTCTGCATTGTCTTCTTTCTTTCCCACACAACAAGGGATATTAAAACTCCAGTGCTTAGTTGGTACTTGGTTCATTGCCCCCCCCCCCGAAAATAAAAGGCAAAGTTAACCTCAGTAGAATTTGAATTCAAAACGTAAAGCTGGAATAAATATTGCTAAGCATTTCGCATGCCAATGATTCTTCCAGCTCACTGACTAATAGCTGTAAGAAGAATAATTGCAAGGAAACTTAATGTGACCATGATGGGTGAGAGAGAGATGCAAATTTAGGTATTAAATACCCACCTTCACCACATTCTGTCTCCTAGTTTTGCTGGAGAACAAGGAAGACGCCTCCATGCATTGCAGGAGATCACCATTTATATCATCTCATTTAGGCACAAAATATTTTGAAATTTGGCACAAAAATATATCTGTCAATTAGAACAGAACCTTCTAATTCATCTTACAGGTTCATTTATTTTGTTGTATTGAGAGGATCTGTAAAACATCTTGGATGGCCGTTCGCCAGCCTCGTCTGGCACCTGTGTCGGTGGCACATAAAAAGCACCCTCTACACTCACGGAGTGGTTGGCGTTAGGAAGAGCATCCAGCTGTAGAAACACTGCCAGATCTGACTGGCCTGGTGCAGCCTTCGAGCTTCCCAGACCCCAGTTGAACCGTCCAACCCATACTAGCATGGAAAGCGGACGTTAAACGATGATGATGATGTTCCTGCCATGTACTGCTAACAATATCTAGTGAGAGAGGTATAACTCCCTATCTATAAAACCTGTAGCACGTCTCAGAACATCACCCCCTATCATTAGTTTCTCCAACCCAGCAGTGTTTTGGGATTTGATGTGATCTCCTTTTTTTTATTTCAATGAGGTTGAATTCCTTCACATCCATCTTTTCCAATTCTTCCTTGGCTTTCCTTAGTCTTCCTCTTCCACAGGTTCCATCAACTTGGACAATAACTGACACCCTCACATATCCTACCCTTATCTTTCCCATTATCTGACCACAAAATAGGGACCAACTATAAACAAGAAAGACAAAAATAACATTCTATTAGTTACGATGACAAGGGCCTGCTTGTGAAATTAATTTAGAAGTGGCTGAGCACTCCACAGACACGAATACCCTTAACGTAGTTCTCAGGGAGATTCAGCTTGACACAGAATGTGACAAGGCTGGTCCTTTGAAATGCAGGTACAACTTATTTTTGCCAGGTGAGTGGACTGGAGTGGCAAGAAATAAAGTGTCTTGCTCAAGGACACAATGCACCACCAAGAATTGAACTCACCACCTTATGATTGTGAGCCGAATGCCCGAACCCCTTGAGCCATGTGCCTTCACACTGACCAGTTACTGAATCTTTGGAAAAATCACAAAATACTCCTCCGTAGATTATTATTCTTATCTAATCCCTACTGCAATGGTTTTGGCAGCTCAGAGCTGACACATCTTGTGCCATCCCCACTCAGGTACTTCCAACTTATTCACCTCCCCATCATCATCACCTATGTTGTATCCCTCCCCTTCCTAACCCCTATTCCCAGTCTTTTGTCCCTCGTGCAGTTCTTAACTTTGAGCATTGATGATATGAACATCGGAAGCCATGGGCACAGTCCTTTACTCCAGACTTAACAAAAACAATCCTTAATAATTCAGCCTACATTCACCAGATGGTTCCCACCTTTGTTGGGAACCAATCAATACACTTTGTTCCCCCTGCCCCTTTTTACCACTCCTCTAACAACTGCTTCCTCCACTTTGACCAAATCCCTACACCAAGCTAGCTTTCTCACCAATCACATGGGGCTCTCAGTCCCTAAACTTGGTTACTAAATATTCCCCTGCACATAGAGTGTGAGGATTGTACAACTCTAGTCATCATTGCTTGTTTGCAGAGCGTCGTGTGAAGTAACCCAATGTTGCTCTTAATCAGATTTAAGGGAGAGCCTCAAACACACCAATATTACCTTCGTTCCCAGTGATACCAGTGCCGGTGGCACGTAAAAGAACCATCCGAACATGGCCATTGCCAGCGCTGCCTCAACTGGCCTCCGTGCCAGTGGCACGTAAAAAACACCAACTGATCGTGGCCGTTGCCAGCCTCACATGGCACATAAAAAACACCCACTACACTCTCGGAGTGGTTGGCATTAGGAAGGGCATCCAGCTGTAGAAACACTGCCAGATCAGACTAGAGCCTGGTGCAGCCTCCATGGCTTACCAGACCCTGGTCGAACCGTCCAACCCATGCTAGCATGGTAAACGGACGTTAAACGATGATGATGATGATGATGATGATGATTCCCCGCTAAAGGAGACCTCCATTGCTAAACGAGGCAACACTATTCAACATGTCATCAATCAACAGAGTAATTAAGCAGATGAACAGATAAATAACTATCTTTTATCTTTCACTTATTTCAGTCATTAGACTCTGGCCATGCTGGGGCACCGCCTTAAAGAATTTTAGTGAAAAGAATTCAACCCAGTACTTCTTCTGTCTTTTATCAAACTGCTAAGTTGCAAGGACATAAACATACCGACACTGGTTATCAAGCAGTGGAAGAGAACAAACACAGACAAAGATATACACACACACACACACACACACACACACATACATATATATATATATATATATATATATTATATATATATACAATGGGCTTCTTTTAGTTTCCACCAACCATATCCACTCACAAGGCTTTGGTTGGCCTGAAGCTATAACAGAAGACATTTGTCCAAGTTGACAAAGAAAAATTTTCACAGAGGAGCCCAGAATCATTCTAAATCCAGATGATTCTGAAGAAAAAAAAAAGGGGGGTGAAAAAACCACCAATAAAACTACCCTCTTCTGTAAAATCCACCCCAATATAAACAGTAAAATACTTACCTTAATCCTTTCACATGTTTGCATATAGAGTCTATAATTTTGTCAATTTTGTCTTTGGGTAGATAGACCTGTGCCAGACTGAGTGAGAGCAGCTTGGGTACATTGCTCAAAAAGTCAAAGCACTCTGGTTTCAGCTCACACTGATAAAGATCAAGGAATGTGAGTCGATTCAATGGCATAAGCACTGAATTCAGCAGTAACGGACAACTTTTGAAGCTTACTTTTCTCAAAGAGAGGCATTGTAAATTAGGGCAGTTAAAAATAGTTAGTTTATCATTATGTACAAATTGTTCACCATTGCTCATCTGACATTTTAGTTCACTGAAATAGGACTTCTGCTGTAAATCCTTAAATCCAAGTTGCAGTGTTCGCAATGAATAACCTGAGGTATTAAGCATTTCAAATAGCAAACGAGACGGGTCAATGTTCGAACATGACAAAAGGCAGAGATCACTAAGAGTATGTTTCTGAATGTAGGCCAACCCATCATTAGTTACTGAAGTTTGAGAAAGATTAACCTTTGCAAGACGAGTCCGAGAAGGGTCTTCAAAAATGTACAGAATATCATCGGTTAATTCTTCAGGTCGTTCTCGCCATGCTTTTAAAAGTCCTTCACATATTTCCTGTGGCAAGAAAATGCCAGGGCGTAAAGTATAACGATTACCCTCTGTAATGGTGGCTAATGCCTCTGGATTTTTGACAAAAATATTCAAGCACATTTCCTGAAGAGTGTCAGGAATATTTTGTGGCCAGCCAAATGCCATATCTGCAAAGGCATCCAAAACTGAAAGAAAAAAAAAGAAAGCAATTAAAATAGTGAAGTCTTAAAAATAAATTTGTAATCAACAATATATAACAGAAAAACATTACAAAATGTTGTAAATTATTGCTTAACATACTTCATAATAATTCATATTTTGGTGTTATGAATAAATAAAACAAATGATAAGCAAAACTTTTAAGATTAAGATTTCAAATTATTTATTGATTCAAGCAAAAAAATAACTCAAGGCTTCAAAAAAATGTGGATTTTGTCTCCCTCTCAACTCCCTTCCAATACTTACTCCTATCATGCTCTCATGTTCTATTACAACTCCTTACCAACAACAATCATGCAGCTGTCCACTTTTATCGCTCTCTTTTCCTTAACTCTCCTCTCTACCACCCCTTCATTCTGGTTCTCTTTCATTACTCTCCTTTCCCATCCTCACTCCTTGCAATCTCTCTTCCTTATTCTCCTCTCTATCACCTACACACTCCTATCACATTGATTCCCTTCCATTACTTTTTTTCTCTTTCTTCTTGCTGTTTCTTTGCCAGGAACAATATGACTCTTGAATGGAGAGAAAAGAACAGAAAGAATTTGTTTGTCCTGCTAGGGACAAAACAATCTCACTCATGCTGGTGCCACAATAAAATACAACAAGTACACTCTGTAAAGTGGTTGGTATTAGGAAGGGCTCAAGGGAATATACAAATGAGACGTGGTCTCCAACACTTCTAGGATTCAACTTCTGAGTCAAACCGTGACGACCCACCCAACTCATACCAAAATGGGAAAAGGAGACGACAACGAGGAGGAATTAAATTGTTTGACAACTTCAAATATAGATTCCCAATTTTTCTATCATTTTAGTTGAGGAGGAGTGTAACATAGGTACTCCGAAATGACCCTTCATTGAAGGAGACAAAAGAGAATGGGAATGAGGGAAGGATAATCTGTAGCCTTGAAAAGCTGGGTGTTTATGAAATACAAAGTGAAAGAAGGGTTTGATAAAGTGCCAGCTGTTGGAATTTGGAAGCACTCCGTCGGTTACGACGACGAGGGTTCCGGTTGATCCGATCAACGGAACAGCCTACTCGTGAAATTAACGTGTAAGTGGCTGAGCACTCCACAGACACGTGTACTCTTAACGTAGTTCTCTGGGATATTCAGCGTGACACAGGGAGTGACAAGGCCGGCCCTTTGAAATACAGGTACAACAGAAACAGGAAGTAAGAGTGAGAGAAAGTTGTGGTGAAAGAGTACAGCAGGGATCACCACCATCCCCTGCCGGAGCCTCGTGGAGCTTTAGGTGTTTTCGCTCAATAAACACTCACAACGCCCGGTCTGGGAATCGAAACCGCGATCCTACGACCGCGAGTCCGCTGCCCTAACCAATGGGCCATTGCGCCTCCACTAGCTGTTGGAATAGAAAAGTGGATCCATCAAGAAGGAACAATGCAATTAGTGGACTGTGGCATTTTAAAGGAGAGCATCTTGGAAATGAGAGAGAGAGAGAGAGAGGTGCTGCTGCAAAGGAGATACATGGTTACCTGACATGAGGGAAGAACAGGAGGAGAGAGAGAGTGGGAGACAGCCAGATGGAGATGGTGTCAAAGTGCCAGGCATACTCACAAAGGGCAGGGATCAGAATATAAGTGGGATGGTTGAGTAAGGCAGAGAGACATACCACATGGTGGCAAAGGTATGCTTTGGCACTGCTTTTGCTTCAAGGAATTTGAGAAAATTGTCATTATTAACCTAGTGTTTGAATCATAGATGAACATGAAATTCTGATGGTAGGCTTTTGAGAACTAGGTGCGGTCTCAGGCACCTATTTTTCAAAAGAGTTAATTAATGTCTGGATTATATTATCAATGTTTGGATA
This sequence comes from Octopus sinensis, assembly GCF_006345805.1. Lineage (NCBI taxonomy): Eukaryota > Metazoa > Mollusca > Cephalopoda > Octopoda > Octopodidae > Octopus > Octopus sinensis. The sequence continues at coordinate 211,186,623 of NC_042997.1, read as the reverse complement.
TGTTACAAAAATAGAGTTTCATTGGTAAATTTACTAAACAGATCACCTTCCTAAACTATCAAATTATCTCTGCTCCACTACAATGTCTCTCCTTCTCCCCCATTCACAATGCCTGCCCCCCTCCCGGACCACCCCGCTCCAACAACCAACCCAACCACACAGCACCTCTCTTTCCCCCAACCTCTTTCATCCTTCTTATTGCTATTCTGCTGCCCTTCACTCCCACTTCCTGCACTGTCAGTCATGTTTCATTGGTCACCCTACCCCCCTATCCAAATAATACAGTTCTCACCTGCTCTCTCTTACCAATCATGCCTCAACACTTGTCCTTTATTATATTCCCCAACACCCACCCATTCCCCATCTCTAACCCTCTCTCACTTTCCCATACACTCTTACAACCTCTACCCACCCACACTCCCTGTTCTGTCCCCACTCGCTCCAATCAACCTAGTACCTTAAAGGTCCACACTGACACCTCATCACCCCTTTCTTTTTTGTCTCTTTTCACCTTCATTGCACCCATCCCCACCCTCTCTTCTATAATCCCAGTAACCATTGCTTCACAACCAATGTGTCTATCAGTCAGTCGACTGGCATTTGCAGAGGGGGGCATGGTTTTACTTGCCATCTCCAATGTACACTGAATGGGTTCCCTGCAAAGGAAACTAAGACCTTGGTCCTCTCAATCAAGTCTTCCTAGTTTACTCTGAATGTTGATGGAACATCACTAAGACAAGAGGGAGAAGTTTAACACGTTGGCTCCCACACGGTCCTACTGGTGGCTTGTGGTGGTATGGTAGTGAGTCCCGTCCGACCCACCAGCAGGTCGCTTTTTTTTTTTTATTTCCTTCCTATGAGTTTTCTGAGAGCTGGAATGCTCCAATTACTTTGATTTGTGCTTTTGCTACACTAAGAGAACAATTCTTTATAGATTTTCAATATTAATTTTTTTTACGTTTTTCTTCTCATTTCACCATGGAATGAGGTAAAATAAAAGATTGAGAATTGAGAAAATTTTATTTGCCATTGAAGCAAAAAGAGTTCTTTTGGGAAAAAATTGGTAGATTTTCCAACAGAAACAGAAGGGAATGAAAAATATTTAACTTGCCATGGAAAGCAAAATAGTTCTTTTAGAAAAGATTTCAAGATCTTCCATTAGAAAATATCCCAAATTTTTAATTGACCACAGGTAGGTTGTGTGGTACCTAGGATGTGATATGAACTAGGTACCTCATAACCCTCCGATGGGATGTGGGTATCCAACACTACCTATGCGATTCTTGCCTTACATATGGTATAATGTAAAAATACTATGCTGCTCATGCCAAAATTAATTAAGATATTGTATTAGGACCTTGGGATAAAATGTAAAATGAAGTTCAGGAGCCAATGTGTTAAGTATTTCAGAGCCATATTCACAAGTGATGGAAGGCAGGCGACTGAAATAGATGCAAGAATTGCAAATGCTGGTACCATAATGCACCGGTTCCATTATTCAATCTTCAGAAAAGGAGAGGTTGGTAAGAAAGCCAAACTCCTTATCTTCTATTTGGCTTTCATGCTTATCCTCACTTCCGGTCCTGAATGTTGTGGGTGGTGAGTGAAAGAGAGGGTGATCGCAAATGCAAATGGCCAAAATGGGGTTCCTCTAAAGAATCTTTGGAGTAAGGTCACTCAACAAGATGTGTAGCCCAGAGATGAGGGAATCTCTCCAGGTCAAACCACTTCTCATTGAGAGGTCACAGCTCCAGCACTACGGACATGGGACTGGAATGTCACAGAAAAGAATCACCAGGTGAATTCTTCAAGCTGAGCCAACGAGACGGAGATCCAGGTGGGAGAGACGAAGAACAAGATGACTAGGATAATAATTCCTAGTCTCAGCTGGACACATTTAGGAACCCATCCAGAAAACTTTTAATGACAATTGCTTCTGATATGACCCTCTGAAAGAAATGGTTGAGGGTGCAAACCCAACATCCCTTCCATGAATAGTGGGTGGAGAAGATGGCTGGGTAGATATGGAGGTAGGTGTACAAGTGAAAGAAAATGGAACTCAACATGTGTGTGTGAGAGAGAGAGAGAGAGAAAGAGTACTGTCTGTGCAATAACACTGGGCAGTGGTCAGTAGTGGCATCTGGTTATGTTCTGCATAACCAACATGTGGAACGGTTGTGTGGTTCGCCATGTGAAGATCAGTGGAATGTCTTCCTTTATAAGCATGAAAGAATGGCACCAGGGCAGAGTGATCTCAGCCAATCCGTGCCGGCTTGAAGGAGGCTGAGCCAGAAACAAGAACACTTTGCAATCTTCATGAAAAGGAAAACAAAGGAACAAATATGTAAAATCAAAAATATTTTCAAAATTTCAAAAGTAAAATGGAAATCCTGTTTCTTCTTAGAATATCAATAAATATAGTGGGGGAAGGCATGGCTGGCTGGTAGACAGTTTGCTTCCCATTCATAGTGTTCCAGTTTCAATCCCACTGCATGACGCCTTGGGCAAGTGTCTTCTACTCTTGCCTCGGGCCATACAGCTTTGTGAGTGGATTTGGTAGATGGGAACTGAAAGAAGCATGTAATGTGTGTGTGTGTGTGTGTGTGTACATGTGTGCTTGCACGTGTGTGTGTGTGTGTGTGTACATGTGTGCTTGCACACGTGTGTGTGTGTGTGTGTGTGTACATGTGTGCTTGCACGTGTGTGTGTGTGTGTGTGTGTGTACATGTGTGCTTGCACGTGTGTGTGTGTGTGTGCATGTGTGTGCTTGCACGTGTGTGTGTGTGTGTGCATGTGTGTGCTTGCACGTGTGTGTGTGTGTGTGCATGTGTGTGTCCACATGAGAACCAGTGTTGATGCGTTTACATCTCCACAACTTAGCAGCTCAACAAAAGAGACCAGGTTAAAAGGAAAAATAAGCCCTGGGGAACAGTTCATTCGACTAAGATTTTTCAAACCAATACCCCAGCATGGCCACAGTCTATTGACTGCATCAAGAAGAAAACGAAATGTATGTATGATGTTGTATATACTATATACATCAATGCATTAATGAAAGTGCTTAGTTATTAATGAAAGTCTTACTTAGCTAGTTCAGTACATATTGAGGAAAAGTAGTCACTCACAGATGGAACGGTTTAGGATTTAGGATTTTCTGCTGCAAAAGTGTTCTTGCCTCATTGAGATATGAATTCCAATGACATATATGTATATATATATGTCTATATATATATATGTCTATAGATATATAAGTTTAGTTTATGAAATAGATAGCAGTACAAACATTTCAGATGATCTGCCAAACAGCAACCTGTGATTTTCAACTGTGCAAGAAAATATGGAAACAGAGGAGAAAAGGACTTCTGACCACCACACGTGATTCAACATTATTTGGACACACAGACACACAAAGTAATGCGAGCATCAACACATGTAGAAACATATGACTGATTAGAAGTGGGGATTAAGAGAAAGAGATTAGCAAATCAGTTAAATATAAAGTACTTAAGACAGTTGCTTACAAGTATATTTAGATTAACAATCAGGATTAGAGCTGAGAATAACGAGTATGTGTGCGTGTGTGTCAGTGTGTGTGCACGTGTGAGGGCCTAGAGTTTATCAAAGTTTTGAGAGTGTAATGAAGCAAACCATCAACCATCCACTCGCGAAACGAGGGGGGACTGGCAGGGGCAGTCTGCCCCAGGTGGCACTTTTAGGTCTGCTGTAGGCAATATGTGTTTTCTGTGGGACCCGGGGGGCAGCATGCAGAAGGGCCACCCCAGGTGGCACACTAACTCTAGCTACGCTACTGCAGCCGTCAAGTCACTTCCAGAAACTAATTAATAAATAAACTCGTTTACTCATGTATTAAGCTGCATTTCTTTCATTTGTTCTACCAAAACCTAAATAATATCTTTTACTTGTTTCAGTCATTAGACTGTGGCCATGCTGGGGCACTGCCTTGAACAATTTTTGTTAAATGAATTGACCCCCAATTCTTGTGTTTTTGAGTACTTATTTTATCAATCCCTTTCGCTGAACAGCTAAGCTACAGGGATGTAACCACACCGACACTGGCTGTCAAGCAGGCAATGAGCTTCTTTCAGTTTCTGTTTACCAAATCCACTCAGAAGGCTCTGGTTGACCTGGTGCCACACAGTGGGAATGAACCCAGAACCACATGATTGGGAAGCAAACTTTTTACCACACAGCCACAGCTGCACCTATTTTACATCCACTTTGCCATGCTGGCATGGGTTAGACACATTGTTATTGTTCAGAGTCACTGCCCTCCCAGACACCAGGTCACTTCTGGCATCTTCCATCACTGATGTGTTTTCTATACAGCCTTATGCCCTTCCTATTGCCAACCCCTGTGTTATTGTGGCACCATCACTAGAGAGGCTGCACTGAGGACTCCTGCCTACCCTATTGTTAGGTTGGTGTTGTGTACCTTGACAGGTAGAAGAGAGAATGAGAGAGAGAGAATCAGGGAAAAAGTGACTTTGACACGTGGGAGAGTAATAGAAAAAGGATTGCTAGAGAGAGGGGGAGGTAGTAAAACAAGTAATGCATGAGAGAGAGAGAGAGAGAGAGAGAGAGATAGAATTAGTAACAAGATGAAGTGATGACAGCATGACAGTTAATGATGTCACTTCCGCTTCACCACTGAAGATTAGCCAGAGCCAGAATCAGTGTCAACTAATATAGTTGGAAGCTTTGTCCCCAGCATCTTCTATGGCAATTTCCCTGGCCTCCAATCCTGCCCCCATATGGATTGGTTTCCTAACTCCAAGGCTTTCCTTGTACTCTCTACTTTTTTCATCCGGTGAATTAAGATGATGAGGAATCTGCTCTTCTTCTTCTGCCAGAATATTCCTCAACCCTGTGCCCATCCTAAACCAGTTGCTGCCTCTACACAGCACCTGTCACTTGTTATTGCCCACTCCAAACTACAACCTGAACATCTTTTTTCTGTTAACACTATTGGTCGGATCGTTGAACAAACAATGGGACACGCAGAATTTCCTAATATCCTGTGGCATCAAGCTTTTGTCACTTTCAATTCTTTGACCAGTAAATCTAAAAGCACTCTCTGCATAACTCACACAAGCCATACCGATAACTCCACTCATAGAACTTCCCTGCCAAAACCAGCTGTTTATGGCAGTTATCAACTAAAACAACTTGGTTTCCATCTCAGCAAACCACCTTAGTATCATTTAAACAAGAACCAGATGATGATGATAGTAAATGTAGAGAGTGTGTGTGTGTGTGTGTGTAGATATATATATATTTCTTTACTACCCACAAGGGGCTAAAAACAGAGGGGACAAACAAGGACAGACAAAGGGAGTAAGTCGATTATATCGACCCCAGTGCGTAACTGGTACTTAATTTATCGACCCCGAAAGGATGAAAGGCAAAGTCGACCTCGGCGGAATTTGAACTCGGAACGTAACGACAGACGAAATACGGCTACGAATTTCGCCCGGCGTGCTAACGTTTCTACCAGCTCGCCGCCTTCGTAGATATTGAATGATTTATCACCGTGACTGATCAGGCTATCAGATGTTGCTGCACATCGCTGGTCACAATGTGCTTCGCATTGTTTTAGTCTTCAAATGACGCAACCCTGCTGGCTAAGCGAGCAGGCCATACATTTATGTATCATCATCATTGTTTAACATCCACTTTCCATGCTGGACGTTAAATGATGATATATATAGTACAGGTATAGAACATATATAGTAAATGTACAGGGTATATATAGAAAATGAACAGCATATATAACAAATGTATAGAGTCTGCATACACCCATGTATAGAGTATAAATAGTAAACGCATTGAGCAATGGTTATTGAAAGTATATATATGTAGAAGATGTGTGTAGAAAGGGTTGAATGCATGTAGTTAAATGTATATAGTGACAGAGTGAACGTATTCAGTAATGAGTGTTTGTAGTGAAAGTGGAGTCACTAAAGTACCAAAATAACATTTGGAGGAAATTCTCAGAGTTGTTATGTCTGTTAATAAAATGAATTTATTTTGCCCCCGTTGCAAAGAGGCAGCTGTATGAAGCAGGTGTAAAAAAACACGATGGGCTGCATCGTAGTGACAGAGAGAGCATTGTAGAGAGATGCGCAGAGGTAGGCTGTGTTGGGTGTGATCCATGCAACCTGCATGAATCGGTATGTAAGAACTCAGTGAGATATGGAGAGAAGTAGAAGTAGATGTTAGGTGTGAGGAAGAGACGAGCTGCGTGTGTGGTGTGTGTGTGTGTAGATATATATATATTTCTTACTACCCACAAGGGGCTAAAAACAGAGGGGACAAACAAGGACAGACAAAGGGAGTAAGTCGATTATATCGACCCCAGTGCGTAACTGGTACTTAATTTATCGACCCCGAAAGGATGAAAGGCAAAGTCGACCTCGGCGGAATTTGAACTCGGAACGTAACGACAGACGAAATACGGCTACGAATTTCGCCCGGCGTGCTAACGTTTCTACCAGCTCGCCGCCTTCGTAGATATTGAATGATTTATCACCGTGACTGATCAGGCTATCAGATGTTGCTGCACATCGCTGGTCACAATGTGCTTCGCATTGTTTTAGTCTTCAAATGACGCAACCCTGCTGGCTAAGCGAGCAGGCCATACATTTATGTATCATCATCATGTTTAACATCCACTTTCCATGCTGGACGTAAATGATGATAATATAGTACAGGTATAGAACATATATAGTAAATGTACAGGGTATATATAGAAAATGAACAGCATATATAACAAATGTATAGAGTCTGCATACACCATGTATAGAGTATAAATAGTAAACGCATTGAGCAATGGTTATGGAAAGTATATATATGTAGAAGATGTGTGTAGAAAGGGTTGAATGCATGTAGTTAAATGTATATAGTGACAGAGTGAACGTATTCAGTAATGAGTGTTTGTAGTGAAAGTGGAGTCACTAAAGTACCAAAATAACATTTGGAGGAAATTCTCAGAGTTGTTATGTCTGTTAATAAAATGAATTTATTTTTTGCCCCCGTTGCAAAGAGGCAGCTGTATGAAGCAGGTGTAAAAAAACACGATGGGCTGCATCGTAGTGACAGAGAGAGCATTGTAGAGAGATGCGCAGAGGTAGGCTGTGTTGGGTGTGATCCATGCAACCTGCATGAATCGGTATGTAAGAACTCAGTGAGATATGGAGAGAAGTAGAAGTAGATGTTAGGTGTGAGGAAGAGACGAGCTGCGTGTGTGTGTGTGTGTGTGACAGATATGTCAGCCAAATATGGTTTATGATGGTTTTGTTGCTGCTGAGAAAATCTTAATCATTGTGAGACGGTTTTAATTATTTTTAGGAGACATTGTAGATGCCACAAACAGAGTCGGCGTTTGTGTTCTAGTTGCTTAACTGGATTACTTTTCAAGTTAAGCTGCAGGTCTTGGAACAAATTACTGACATAATCGTACCATTCTTCTTCTTTTATTTTTTTTGGGGGGGGGAAACCTTTGAATTACATTTTATAACAACATATTTTTACAGGAAGAGAAGAAAGAGGAAAAACATTAAAAGCATAAAAGATTAAATTATTGAGGGAAAAAAAAAATCCAGTCCCACCTCACCAAGGAAACAAAAGAAAAAAAGAGGGGTGGGGAATTAAGCAGCAGCAGCAGCAGCAGAAGATGGGGGGAGTAGTTGGTTGTACAGCCCAGCACAAATAAAGGGTTTAATCATGCATTACAAACATGATTGCACAGGCTGAGGATAATCTTCATTTTGATAGTGCTCCCTCCATATACAGAAAATACATTTAAAAAAAAAAAAAATTGGGATTAACCCTTTCGTTACTGTATTTTTTATTTTAGATGCTCTGTGTTTCTTTCAATTACTTTAGATATAACAAAGAATTTAGTAAAATAACTTAGTCATCATTAAGCTAGTGTTAGGAACATAAATTGTGACTAAGGTTTGGTGGAAGATTTTCATTCAAAACTTATGAAAACAACACATTTGTACTCAGAGCTGGTTTCAGTTGGGTTGGTAATGAAAGGGTTAACTGACAGAAATTTTCTAACTGAACATAAAGAAAACAGAAATGAAGAACTCTTCTAGCCATAACGGATTATTTATTCAGCCCATTGGTTATTCACCAAGCATATTCCCTATTTCTTAAATTGTATCTATAGATATGGCTGGCTGCAAGTATATATCATTGACGAGGCTCAAAAAGGCTGAAATGCATCAGGGATTCTTGCAAACTCCTGCCAGGACAATTTTTCAACTCTTTCTGATAAACTCTCTTTAAACACAGTACAGCCATAAGTGAATTTATCTCAGACCAAACTGAATACATACTTTGACTAAGACTATTTTAGCTTTTGGGTTTGGCAATTTTGAAAGCATGAAGTTTCTGGAAGCCTTAAAGAGATTCTAGAATGCGTAATGAATATATATATATTGTCAAAACTATTGAAACGGTTGCAAGACGCAACGAAAATTTTAGACAAGTAAAAAAGAAGTGGAAATTTTACCAGCGACTGTGTTAAATTATAAGGCACTAAAAGAGAATGACTCTCTCCAGACACAACAGAATATATATATATATATATATACATATATATATACGAGCAAAACGCCCCCCCCCCCCTGCCCCGTCCAATGGGTGGTGCTGAGTTGACAAATATTTAAACCAAATTTTCTCAAAACAACTTGTCCGACCGTCCCATAGGCCTCCTCTTTGAGAAACATTGATTTAACCTAAATTTGAGACACCAGCAAAAGAAGAAATAAAGATAGGCTTTTTTCTATTCCAAAGAAAAACGATTTTATTCACACAGATATGCAACCGAAGAGTTTAAAGTACCAGTAATGATAAGGCTGTTGACTGGGAGAACACAAACATGGTTTAAACAGTAAGCTTGGCAGGAAAGAAACGTGCCTTTAAGCAGTACAAAAACAACAAAAATGGAAGGTGCAGTTATGTACAGTTTGACGGAAGAAAAGCAAGACAAAAATGATGCCTGCAAATGGGTTAGCTAGAGGTAAATCTAAATGGAAAAGCAGGATGAATTTATGAGAATGTACCCGGGACAAAAATAAGTTTATCCGATAAAACATGTATGAAATCAACTTGGGGCAATTTTTGATGAAAAGCAACAACCCAGGGAACTAAGTAACTAATTTTAAGCTAACTTACTTTACGGGATGTTCAAGGGCATGAAAAAGCTAGTGGAGCGCAGCCTTGTAAACCACATTCCTTGTCACTCAGTCTGGAGCGTAGTAGAAAAGGTTTGTCAAACAGCCAACCCTCAAACAGCCCACATACAGTTGTCAGTGCAAAAAGCAGGGAGTGCTGAGGTCCAACCCCACGACTTTCAATGACTGCCCCCTGTGCTTTGTTGATGGTCTTCGTGAAGCTCAGGCGAATAGGGAATTGAAGGTGTTTCATCGGGTAAACACAGTCCGATGGAATCAATGGCATGCGGGAAATAAAAACAACATCCCCTGCTCCTTGACTTTTTTTGCGCAAACTGCACATGCATCTTTCTCACGTATGCATAATATCGATCACAACAGCTGATGTACTTGCGCGTACAAATGCACGTTCCCAAAGCTTTATCGATCGCATTCTCACCTGGAATGGATTTTTGATATTTTTTCAAGACTTATACATGACCTAACACCGTCGGTATTTACATATCAAATTTGAGCGCAATTGGATGGAGGATGCCCGAGATCCTAGAAGACAGACAGACAGAACGGATTTTATATAATAGGTATATATATATACGTATATATATATATATGTATACGTATATATATATACATGTATATATACACATATATATATGTATACGTATATATATATATTATATATATACATGTATATATACACATATATATATATATATATGTATACGTATAGTATATAACATGTATATATACACACACACATATATATATATATAATATTATATACGTATATATATATATGTACACATATATGTATACGTATATATATATATATACGTATATAATACATATATATATATATATATATATATATATATATATATACGTATTATATAAATATATATATATATATATTTGTATATATATACTATATACATACATATCTATATACATATATATATACATATATATACACGTATACATATACATATACGTGTAATATATATATATATATATTATATATATATTGGGTTGGTGCATAATAATGCGGCTTCTTTTCAACAAATTTTATTCAACAAAAACAATAACAACATGTAACAAAAACATCTTTAAATGATTATTCCGGAGCATATTCACCATCTACTTCAATTACTGCTTCCCATTTGCTTGGCAGATGTTCAGAATAATCATTTAAAGACATTTTTGGTTAAACATTGTCACTGTTTTTGTTGAATAAAATTTGTTGAAAAGAAGCCGCAATAATTATGCACCAACCCAATATTTATATATATTCCTATGATTTGGAAAAGTAAAAGCAATGCAATACATTTAGAGTAATTACTAATTGATCCTCTTTAGAGTACAGGTCAATTAAGTGCTGAGCTGTAAACCAACAGATTTAATAGATCAGACATGGTTTAGCTTTAACCTGAAGGATTAATGTTACTATGAAATCTGGGAAGTTGAGGGGTTTGATTAAGTTTCATAGGAATTTACCTTAATCCCACAAAGAAAACATTGACTGTGCAACAAGCTACATTGGCAGCAATCTGTGTAGCAGGGTGGAGAGGACAGAAGGGAAACTTTTGTCCGGGGAGAGAGTCTCTCTGGAGCTGGTGGCACAATAAGAGGCACCCAGTCGTTGCTGTAAAGTGGTTGGTAAAGTGCACCTAGCCTTTGCTGTAAAGTGCACCCAGTCATTGCTGTATGTTGCACCCAGTACTTGCTGTAAAGTGGTTGCTAAAGTGCATCCAGCCTTGCTGTAAGATGCACCCACTCCTTGCTGTAAAGTGGTTATTAAAGTGCACCCAGTCCCTGCTGTAAAGTGGTTGGTAAAGTGCACCCAGTCCTTGCTGTAAAGTGGTTGGTAAAGTGCACCCAGTCCTTGCTGTAAAGTGGTTGGTAAAATGCACCCAGTCCTTGCTGTAAAGTAGTTGCTAAAGTGCACCCAGTCCTTGCTGTAAAGTGGTTGGTAAAGTGCACCCAGTCCTTGCTGTAAAGTGGTTGCTAAAGTGCACCCAGTCCTTGCTGTAAAGTAGTTGCTAAAGTGCACCCAGTCTTAGCTGTAAGATGCACCCAGTCTTAGCTGTAAGATGCACCCAGTCTTAGCTGTAAGATGCACTCAGTCCTTGCTGTAAAGTGGTTGCTAAAGTGCACCAAGTCCTTGCTGTAAGATGCACCCAGTCCTTGCTGTAAAGTGGTTACTAAAGTGCACCCAGTCACTGCTGTAAAGTGGTTGGTAAAGTGCACCCAGTCCTTGCTGTAAGATGCACCCAGTCCTTACTGTAAAGTGGTTGCTAAAGTGCACCCAGTCCTTGCTGTAAAGTGGTAGCTAAAGTGCACCCAGTCCTTGCTGTAAAGTGGTAGCTAAAGTGCACCCAGTCCTTGCTGTAAAGTAGTTGCTAAAGTGCACCCAGTCCTTGCTGTAAAGTCGTTGCTAAAGTGCACCCAGTCCTTGCTGTAAAGTGGTAGCTAAAGTGCACCCAGTCCTTGCTGTAAAGTAGTTGCTAAAGTGCACCCAGTCTTAGCTGTAAGATGCACTCAGTCCTTGCTGTAAAGTGGTTGCTAAAGTGCACCAAGTCCTTGCTGTAAGATGCACCCAGTCCTTGCTGTAAAGTGGTTACTAAAGTGCACCCAGTCGCTGCTGTAAAGTGGTTGGTAAAGTGCACCCAGTCCTTGCTGTAAGATGCACCCAGTCCTTACTGTAAAGTGGTTGCTAAAGTGCACCAGTCCTAGCTGTAAGATGCACTCAGTCCTTGCTGTAAAGTCGTTGCTAAAGTGCACCCAGTCCTTGCTGTAAAGTGGTAGCTAAAGTGCACCCAGTCCCTGCTGTAAGATGCACCCAGTCCTTACTGTAAAGTGGTTGTTAAAGTGCACCCAGTCCCTGCTGTAAGATGCACCCAGTCCTTGCTGTAAGATGCACACAGTCCCTGCTGTAAGATGCACCCAGTCCCTGCTGTAAGATGCACCCAGTCCTTGCTGTAAAGTTGTTGGTAAAGTGCACCCAGTCCTTGCTGTAAAGTGGTTGGTAAAGTGCACCCGGTCCTTGCTGTAAAGTGGTTGGTAAAATGCACCCAGTCCTTGCTGTAAAGTGGTTGGTAAAGTGCACCCAGTCCTTGCCGTAAAGTGGTTGGTAAAGTGCACCCAGTCCTTGCCGTAAAGTAGTTGGTAAAGTGCACCCAGTCCTTGCTGTAAAGTGGTTGGTAAAGTGCACCCAGTCCTTGCTGTAAAAAGTGGTTGGTAAGTGCATCCAGTCCTTGCTGTAAAGTGGTTGGTAAAGTGCACCAGTCCTTGCTGTAAAGTGGTGGTAAAGTGCACCCAGTCCTTGCTGTAAAGTGGTGGTAAAGTGCACCCGGTCCTTGCTGTAAAGTGGTTGGTAAAGTGCACCCGGTCCTTGCTGTAAAGTGGTTGGTAAAGTGCACCCAGTCCTTGCTGTAAAGTGGTTGGTAAAGTGCACCCAGTCCTTGCTGTAAAGTAGTTGGTAAAGTGCACCCAGTCCTTGCTGTAAAGTGGTTGGTAAAGTGCACCCAGTCCTTGCTGTAAAGTGGTTGGTAAAGTGCACCCAGTCCTTGCTGTAAAGTAGTTGGTAAAGTGCACCCAGTCCTTGCTGTAAAGTGGTTGGTAAAGTGCACCCAGTCCTTGCTGTAAAGTGGTTGGTAAAGTGCATCCAGTCCTTGCTGTAAAGTGGTTGGTAAAGTGCACCCAGTCCTTGCTGTAAAGTGGTTGGTAAAGTGCACCCAGTCCTTGCTGTAAAGTGGTTGGTAAAGTGCACCCAGTCCTTGCTGTAAAGTAGTTGGTAAAGTGCACCCAGTCCTTGCTGTAAAGTGGTTGGTAAAGTGCACCCAGTCCTTGCTGTAAAGTGGTTGGTAAAGTGCACCCAGTCCTTGCTGTAAAGTGGTTGGTAAAGTGCACCCAGTCCTTGCTGTAAAGTGGTTGGTAAAGTGCACCCAGTCCTTGCTGTAAAGTGGTTGGTTAAAATGCACCCAGTCCTTGCTGTAAAGTGGTTGGTAAAGTGCACCCAGTCCTTGCTGTAAGATGCACCCAGTCCTTACATTAAAGCAGTTGGTAAAGTGCATGCAGTCCTTGCTGTAAGATGCACCCAGTCCTTTCTGTAAAGTGGTTGGTAAAGTGCACCCAGTCCTTGCTGTAAAGTGGTTAGTAAAGTGCACCCAGTCCTTGCTGTAAGATGCACCAAGTCCTTACATTAAAGCCGTTGGTAAAGTGCATGCAGTCCTTGCTGTAAGATGCACCCAGTCCTTTCTGTAAAGTGGTTGGTAAAGTGCACCCAGTCCTTGCTGTAAGATGCACCCAATCCTTGCTGTAAAGTGGAAGGGCATCTAACTAGCTATAAAAACCATCTCATACACAATAGAAATCAGCAGTTTTCTCTCAATCATTAGTGAGAAAAGAAATGATGCCGACAAATGCTCAGTTCAAAGTCTCTCTTGACCAGAAATGGCCTGAACTCTTTGTATGACCACCCTCCCTGTACATAGCTCCATGTCCTTGCTTTTGCTTTTTGAGCCAATAAAAACTGAATTGAAAAAAAAAATGAGTGCAAAAGAAACTGACCAACCCAGAGAAGCAGATATAAAATAATGAAAATATATATATTATATTATATATATATTATATATATATATATATATATATATATTATATTATATATATTATATATATATATATATTTTATTATATATATATATATATATATTATTACGTTTAAATATTTGTTGTGCAAGATTTTTATGTGAAGTCGTGTGTTGAAAACAGATATTGTTATATTTCGGAAGGTCATATTGCCAGTTTAGCCAATAAAAACACACGCACTATATATTTGGTGTTATTTTGCTTCAGTGAATTTATTTTTTACATTAATCTTAATCTTATTCGGCCAAAGTTTTTCGTCACACTCTGTGACCGCATCAGTGGTCCTTTGTTTTCTTCTCACTTACTTGTGTCTCTCCTTACTAACCGTCAGCCATTTTGTATTTTGCCGAAATAAGATTAAGATTAATGTAAAAAATAAATATCACTGAAGCAAAATAACACCAAATATATAGTGCGTGTGTTTTTATTGGCTAAACTGGCAATATGACCATTCCGAAATATAACATATATAATATATTATATTATATATATATATATATATATATATTATATATATATATATATATACATACACAATTGTATGTATAATGTATGTATGTGTGTATATATTGGAAAGCTGCACCAGATTCCAGTTTGGTTAGTAATTTGGCATGGTTTCTACAGTTGAATGCTCTTCCTAATGCCAACCACTTTACAGAAAGTGGCTGGGGGCTTTTAACATGGCACTTCTATGTGGCACCAGCTCAAGTACTTTTTATGTGGGGACCAGCACAGGACATTCACCAGGGGATGTGGGGGCCTTAATGCTTCTGCTGTGTGGTATCAGTCTTCTTGATACATATACATATATATTGTGTATGTGTGTGTGCGTGTGTATAGAGAGAGCGAGAGACAGACAGACAGACAGGCAGAGTGAGTGTATAAATGAGTAAGAGTGTATAATGAAGCCATTAGAAGAGAAAATGGCCAGCAGGTATACTTAGCTGGAGAAGAATCAGAAAGTAAGGGGTTCGTAGATGCTCTGGGATATGAGGATTATGGGAATGAGAGGTGGAGAGTGTTGTGTTATTTTATGAGAGTGTGCCAGAGAAAGCCGAGATGTCGTTGAGACGTGTATTCGGAACGATGGTGGAACATTTTGCCTTAATGTTACAGAAAAGAAAGAATAAAGAGACATGGATGTGTTATTGAGAGGATGTTGAATGAGGAAAATAACAAAAGGATCCATCACATGTGAAGCCAACAGCAGAAATAGCCATGCAAGATGGCAGCAGTATTGTAAAGAGAGGTGGCGAGCTGGCAGAAACGTTAGCACGCCGGGCGAAATGCTTAGCGGTATTTCGTCCGTCGTTACGTTCCAAGTTCAAATTCCGCCGAGGTCGACTCTGCCTTTCATCCTTTCGGGGTCGATAAATTAAGTACCAGTTACGCACTGGGGTCGATGTAATCGACTTAATACCCATGTCTGTCCTTGTTTGACCCCTCTGTGTTTAGCCCCTTGTGGGTAATAAAGAAACAAGTATTGTAGAGAGAGCAATGAAGGGTGTGAAAGAAAGGAAAAGCTACTGCTACCCAGGGGTGGATGGTCAGATGCCTGATGCCCTTCCTAGTGCCAATCTCTTGGCAGCATATACTGGATGTTTTTCTTGGTACTGAAACTCGTAGAGTCCACCAAGTAACTAACAAGACAAAGGAAAGGCTCTCTCAAGTGAGTGGGGGCTCTATACCAGATGCGAACAGGCCAAAGTTTGATAGCGGCACAGGAACAAGCATGTTGCTATAGAGCAGGTACACAGCTACCCCACATTATATAAAGTTGGATAAGAGTAGCTAGGAAGAGAGATAAGGATGGCAGTGATGAGATGTCAGAAATATCCTCATGGTACAAGATGTTGAGAATGATGAGCAGAAAAAAAGAAGGTACTAAGGATGAGATAAGACATTGTAGCTCAGGAGAAATAATTTGTGGCACAGAAAAGGGGTCATCAGTGGAAAATAATGTGAGAAGTGATGCTATTGAGAATGATGGATGGATGTCAAATGAAGTGGTTCCAAGAGAGGGATAACTGGCAGCACAAAAGGTAGGATGGAATATGTGCAGATTCTGCTCACATAGGAGTACAGAAGGTGAATAGTGCCATAGTTAGAAGAGTGACAAACAAATGGGTTTTAGGAAGATGAAAGAGAGGAATGACTTAACAGGGATAAGATGCGAGATGGGGCAGATGCGAGTGTGTACAGATACTCTTTTACTTGTTTCAGTCATTTGACTGTGGTCATGCTGGAGCACTGCCTTTAGCCGAGCAAATCAACCCCAGGACTTATTCTTTGTAAGCCTAGTACTTATTCTATCGGTCTCTTTTGCCGAACCGCTAAGTTACGGGGACGTAAACACACCAACATCAGTTGTCAAGTGATGGTGGGAGAACAAACACAGACACACACACACATCATCATCGATTAACGTCCACTTTCCATGCTGGCATGAGTTTGATGATTTGACTGAGGTCTGGAGAGCCAGTGGCTGCACCAGGCTCCAATCTGTTCTGGCAGAGTTTCTACAGCTGGATGCCCTTCCTAACGCCAACCACTTCAAGAGTGTAGTGGGTGCTTTTACGTGCCACTAGCACAGGGGCCAGTAAGGCAGGTCTGGCAACAATCACGTTCCTATGGTTCTTTTTATGTGCCACTGGCACGGGAGCCAGTTAGGCAGAACAGGCAACAATCACGTTAGTATGGTACAAGAGCCAGTAAGGCGGGCCTGGCAATGAACACGTTCAAATGGTGCTTTTTAAGTGCCACCGGCACAGGAGCCAGTCAGGTGGACCTATACATACAACAGGCTTCTTTCAGTTTCTGTCTACCAAATCCACTTACAAGGCTTTGATTGGCCCAAGGCTATAGAAGAAGACACTTGCCTAGGGTGCCACATAGTGGAACTGAACCTAGAACCATGTGGTTGGGAAGCAAGCTTCTTACCACACAGCCACTCCAAACAAGATTTAGTTGAATAAGGTACTTAAAGTTGAGGTACCTAGTTAGGTCAGAATGAAATGCACACACAACAATTTTTATATGACTCCCTCGGTACGGAAGTACTGACAGAATGATATTCAGGTAATGTATGCAGTCAACTTAACCCAATTGATTATATAATCTGCTCTTCAGCTACTATTCAGAGCTAATTGCAACTACACTAGTAGCAGAATCACTGAATATGTATGTCGCTGTGGTTTTTAAATGATCTTTTAAAAATTATTTTAAACGTCCTTCATTGTAAGATTCCTGCAGTCATCTGAAGAAAATAGTTTTTGTAATGATATAATATACTCGTTAATCAATTAAAAAATTCGTTAGAAATGGCTGTAATGGACTGACACCTGTCCTTTAATTGTTACTCATTTATTTGGTGTGTGTATACGTACGTATATATATATATATATATATATATATATATAATATATATATATATATGTGTGTGTATATGGAGGTGCAATGCCCAGTGGTTAGGGCAGCGGACTCGCAGTCGTAGGATCGCTGTTTCGATTCCCAGACTGGGCGTTGTGAGTGTTTATTGAGCAAAAACACCTAAAGCTCCACGAGGCTCCGGCAGGGGGTGGCGAGCCCTGCTGTACTCTTTCACCACAACTTTCTCTCACTCTTTCTTCTGTTGGCCTGCTCGCTTAGCCAGCGGGGTAGCGTCATTTGAAGGCTAAAACAATGCGAAGCACATTGTGAACAGCGATGTGTAGCAACATCTGATAGCCTGGTCGGTCAAGTGATCACGTGATATATGTACATATACAAGAGTTATATATACACTCTCGGAGTAGTTGGCATTAGGAAGGGGATCCAGCTGTAGAAACTCTGCCAGATCAGACTGGAGCCCGGTGCAGCCTTCTGGATCGCCAGCCCTCAATCAAACCGTCCAACCCATGCCAGCATGGAAAGCGGATGTTAAACGATGATGACGATGATGATGAAGAGTTAAGGAGCAGAGTAGATAAGATTTGGGCTACATATGTTCCATAGTGAACGGAACCTCAGAAGTGATAAATACCCAAGAGAGGTGAGTACCACAGGCTACTCTTCAAGTGAAGGATATCTTGATTGAATAAATGTTTACATTGTAATAAGGAGGTACATGTTAACACATGGAGGGTTGTTCATATTTGCACACCCAGCAACCATGGCCACCTATCGGGAAATATAAAATGAACTTTTTACTGTTTATCATACTTCAATATGAAAAAAAAACCTGCACCCTTCCATCTCAATAAACCACTCTTGTCTCTGAAAGTTGTTTTTTTTCTATTTACTTCAGACTGCTTGAAGCTGACTTTCTTCCTACACCTG
Source organism: Octopus sinensis (assembly GCF_006345805.1). Lineage (NCBI taxonomy): Eukaryota > Metazoa > Mollusca > Cephalopoda > Octopoda > Octopodidae > Octopus > Octopus sinensis. The sequence continues at coordinate 211,168,453 of NC_042997.1, read as the reverse complement.
GATCATACGTACGTACATATGTGTGTATGTATGTATGTATGTATGTATGTATGATGTATGTATGCATGTATGTATGCATGTACGTATGTATGTATGTATGTATGCATGCACGTATGTATGTGTGTGTGCGTGTATAAAAATATATGTGCTTTTACTGTGATGATCCCACACATACGGGAAAACCTACTTTTTACCATCAATGGCTTATAAGCCCCATTATCAGACTATTTTCTTTAGTCATTGCACGGTGATTGCTTATAATCTTTAATTATCTTCATTTAGCCTCCGCTTTCCAAACTGGCATGGGTTGGACAGTTTGACTTAGGACTGACAAGCCAGGAGGTTATACCAGGCCCCAATCTGATTTGGCATGGTTTCTACAACTGGGTGCCCTTCCTAACACCAATCACTCCAATAGTGTAGTGGGTGCCTTTTACGTGCCACCAGCATGGGAGCCAGTCAGGCGGCACTGACATAAGCCACAACAGCGATATTACTCGACTCAATAGGTTTTACTTTATTATTATTATTATTTACAGAACATCGATGCCGCTTAACAAAGACCATCACAGTAAAACCACCTGAAAGTTTGTTTACAAAAACAACACTATGAACGAATTAGAGTTCTTAAATCTAACAGAGAGAAGCAAGGTTGTACATTGGTGCAGTTGGCTAGCACACTTGTGGAAATAAAGAGATGTGGGTTTGTGTCTCACGTGTACAGGAAAATCTATGTGTATATATGTATATGTGTGTGTGTGTGTGTATATATATATACATATATATATATATATATAATCGAAATCGAAACCGAATTGAACCAGCCAGGATCCCTGGTCTGGTGGTACGTAAAAAGCACTATCCGACTCGTGGCCGATGCCAGCACCGCCTCCACTGGCTTCCGTGCCGGTGGCACGTAAAATACTCCAATCCGACCGTACGACAGGCACCATGCCAACCCCCTTTGCTTGTGAAGACATGTTGGGGCAAGCGAAATCGAAATCGAATTGAACCAGCCAGGATCCCTGGTCTGGTGGTACGTAAAAAGCACTATCCGACTCGTGGCCGATGCCAGCGCCGCCTCGACTGGCTTCCGTGCCGGTGGCACATAAAATACACCAATCCGACCGTGGCCGTTGCCAGCCTCGCCTGGCACCTGTGCAGGTGGCACGTAAAAAGCACCCACTACACTCACGGAGTGGTTGGCGTTAGGAAGGGCATCCAGCTGTAGAAACACTGCCAGATAAGACTGGAGCCTGGTGCAGCCTTCTGGCTTCCCAGATCCCCGGTCGAACCGTCCAACCCATGCTAGCATAGAGAACGGACGTTAAACGATGATGATGATATATATGAATTCCCAGCCAGATACCAATGCAATGGTAACTAGTATTCACCAAACACATTATTTATATAAAATATTCCAACTATATCAATATAATTGACTGAATATTGATTGATATCAATTTCATTAAGTGTTTTCATTAAGTTTCTTTAAATATTTCTTTTCGAAAAAATAACACCATAAAAATATGCTGGAAGTATTTTTAAATCAAGGAAATTTTTATTCACTACAGGTGCAGGAGTGGCTGTGTGGTAAGTAGCCTTGCTTACCAACCACATGGTTCCGGGTTCAGTCCCACTGTGTGGCACCTTGGGCAAGTGTCTTCTTCTATAGCCTCAGGCTGACCAAAGCCTTGTGAGTGGATTTGGTGGGTGGAAACTGAAGGAAGCCCGTCGTTGTGTGTCTGTGTTTGTCCCCTCAATATCACTTGACAACTAATGCTGGTGTGTTTATGTCCCCGAAACTTAGCAGTTCGGCAAAAGAAACCGACAGAATAAGTACTGGGCTCACAAAGAATAAGTCCTGGGGTTGATTTGCTCGACTAAAGGCGGTGCTCCAGCATGGCTGCAGTCAAATGACTGAAACAAGTAAAAGAGTAAGAGTATAGTTTTTAATTTTATTTAAAAATTTTACAAGAGGGGAGTGTGTGGGGGATAAATTGTCAACGATTCCATGAAGTGGAAGGGTCTCCTGGCCTAAATCAGGTTTCCATAGTGACTCCCAGATCTGGAGAAGACCTTTCGCAAGACGCATGTAGCTTGTGATACGTTACGGTACTTCATGAAAAGCCTTCTCCAGACCATGCTACAGCAACAAGCCATCCTGGTGGTTGACTTGTTTACTTCTATCCCAATTTTGCTCAACTGGGGTCCGTCCATATGACCCTTCAAAGGTCCACAGAAGATTTTTTTGGTAAAATTTATCTGCAACAAAATTGCTTGTACTTCTTCAATGCACCAAATGTGTTTCTATTATTCTTTTATTCTTTTACTTGTTTCAGTCATTTGACTGCGGCCATGCTGGAGCACTGCCTTTAGTCGAACAAATCGACCCCAGGACTTATTCTTTGTAAACCTAGTACTTATTCTATCGGTCTCTTTTGCCAAACCACTAAGTTATGAGGACGCAAGTACATCAACATTGGTTGTGAAGCAATGGTGAGAGAGACAAGCACAGACACACATAAAATATATACGTGTATATAAAAAAAATCAATGAAAATTGTAGTTGTGATACCAGTGCCGGTGGCATGTAAAAAGCACCAACCAATTGTGGCCGTTGCCAGCCTCGCCTGGCTCCTGTGCCAGTGGCACGTAAAAAGCACCCACTACACTCACGGAGTGGTTGGCGTTAGGAAGGGCATCCAGCTGTAGAAACACTGCCAGATCAGACTGGAGCCTAGTTTCCCAGATCCCCGGTCGAACCATCCAACCCATGCCAGCATGGAAAACGGATGTTAAACGATGATGATGATGATAAGCTTCTTTCAGTTCCCATCTACCAAATCCACTCACAAGGCTTTGGTCAGCCTGAGGTTATAGTAGAAGACACTAGCCCAAGGTGCCACACAGTGGGACTGAACCCAGAACCATGAGGTTGGGAAATAAGCTTCTTACCACACACCCACTCCTGCACCTATCTTAATTTTTTTATGCAATTCCTAATATTTAATTATAAAAATATGCTGGAATTTTTTTCAAATGTCAAATGGTTATGAGGGGCCACACCCAAGTAAATTAGGAATTTTAGGGGTCCATAGACAAAAACCACTGCATTATCCCATTGAAATTAGGAGAAAGAATAATCACTTCAATTTACACTCAATATTAAAATCATAGTCGTGACCGATGCCAGTGCCATCTGACTGGCACCTCTGCCAGTGGCACATAAAAGGCACCATTCGAGCATTGCACCTCATGGAGGCAGTGACGGGTGATGATACACTGTGCTTGTGCTGATGCGTCAAGCCAAGTGAGACCGTAGTTGCATAGTTGTGGCCGATGCCAGTGTCAGGTCAATGGCACTCATGCCAGTGGCACGTAAAAAGCACCCACTACACCCTCAGAGTGGTTGGTGTTAGGGAGGGCATCTAGCCATAGAAACCTTGCCAAATCAGATTGGAACCTGGTGCAGACCCCACCGGCTTACCAGTTTTCAGTCAATCCGTCCAACCCATGCCAGCATGGAAAACGGATGCTAAGTGATGATGATGATGATTTGACAAGGACTTATTTCATCATTCCTAGAAGGATGAAAGACAAAAGCAACATCATCATCATCGTTTAACGTCCGTTCTCCATGCTAGCATGGGTTGGACGGTTCGACCGGGGATCTGGGAAGCCAGAAGGCTGCACCAGGCTCCAGTCTTATCTGGCAGTGTTTCTACAGCTGGATGCCCTTCCTAACGCCAACCACTCCGTGAGTGTAGTGGGAGCTTTTTACGTGCCATCTGCACAGGTGCCAGGCGAGGCTGGCAACGGCCACGGTCGGATTGGAGTATTTTATGTGCCACCAGCACGGAAGCCAGTCAAGGCAGCGCTGGCATCGGCCACGAGTCGGATAGTGCTTTTTACGTACCACCAGATCAGGGATCCTGGCTGGTTCAATTCGATTTCGATTTCGCTTGCCCCAACATGTCTTCGCAAGCCAACCTTAGTAATAATTATGAAGCTGAGAAGTTAACATTTTGAAAAGTTCTCCCCACAGCTGGTGATATAGTTTATCAGTCAGCTGTGACTATACCCTAGGTCGGTGCTACTCAAAACAGTGGTCCATAGACTCGTGCCGGTCTGCGAGCCATCAGCTGCCGGTATGCATCGACTTTCCAGAAAAGAAACATAATAAAATGTTTGTGTAAGATTGTATTATTTGTTTACAAAATAAATACAAGATAAAAAAAAATTGTCAACTTTTATAATATTCATTACATATATTCATCATCATCATCATCGTTTAATGTCTGTTTTCCATGCTGGCATGGGTTGGATGGTTTGAGTGAGGTCTGGAGAGCCAGCAGCTGCACCAGGCTCCAGTCTGATCTGGCAATGTTTCAACAGCTGGAAGCCCTTCCTATGCCAACCACTCTGAGAGTGTAGTGGGTGCTTTTTACATGCCACCCGCATTGGAGCCAGTCAGGGGTCACTGGCCACAGCTACAATATTGGTTTTTCTTGACTCAATTGGTCTTCTCAAGCAAATCATATCGCTCAATGCATCAGGGTTATTCTTAACAGGGCCGGACATGCGTGGCTGCGATCTCACTTTAGTTGCCAGGTCTTCTCAATCACATCATAACTTCAAAGGTCAATATTACTAAGAAATATTACTGCTCCCTGGCACACTGGCCAAAAAAAAAAAAAGCAGCACTGCCCTAGGTCACTAAATTATTCCAATCCAGGATACCAGTCCTGCACTGAGAAAGGGAGCTTTTGTTGCTGATAGAAATCATATTCAAAACAAAACCCACACACAAGTATATGCATGGAGGTACCTGTATGTATACATGCACACATCCTCAGCATCACAGAATGCTCGCTTTCCATGCTGGCATGCTTTGGATAGTTTGACCAGAGCCAGTAAGGCCAGGGGCCTCACCTGCCTCCGTTGTCTCTTCTGGGTTGGTTTCTACCGCTAGATGCCTTTCCTAACACCAACCACTCCAGAGACTGTTAATTAGCACTTTTAATGTGACACCAACACGAGTGCCTTTCACGTGACACCAGCACCGTTATCAATTGTGCTGGGGGTGCACAGGCCTTCTTGAGTACAGCAGTGCAATACATACATATGTATGCATGTGTATATGTGTGTATATATGTGTATATATAATCAGAAAAACAATGAAAAGATAAATTATTTATAAGGAAATTAGTTCTGACCTTTACAATGGAAAATAATCATTCTATTATTATTATTATTATTATTATCATTATTGTTATCGTTATTGTTGTTGTTATCAGTTGGAACTAAATGAAAACACAGCTGATAAAACATTTATTTTGATGCTTGCGGTCGAATTACATCAGTTTCTATTTAGGAAAACACTGACTTGAGGCTATAAACAGTTTAATCAAACAACAGCAACAACAACTGATATGAGTAAGCAAACACGGAAATAGGATTAACGATCACTTAATTCCTTAATCATTCCGGTATGGATTATTGTTTATTAACGAAAGCAATTGAACAACAGCATTAGTGATTGTCACACAATAATAATAATAATAATAATAATAATAAAGTCAAGAACGTTTCGTACACAAGACGCATTATTATGTAAGTTGGATGAGAAGATTTAAAATAAAACACCGAGTATTGGCAGGTAGAAGAGACGGGAATCAATTACGTAAATACAGGTGCGATGAGATTGAGTAAATAGAATAAGGTAAAGCATTCTATGGGAAACATTTTAAGATAGAAGGAATATATTAGAAGGCAACAGAGCCCACGGAAGGGGTCGAGGTTGGGGCGGGGGGGAGCAAAATGAGAAATTACTAACAATTATCTCTCTCTCTCTCTTTATCTATATACATGCGCGCGCGCACATACATACATACATACATAGAGAGTGGGGGGGGGAGAGCAGTATTTAAACGTGTGTAACAAAAAAAAAAACGAGTACGTGGAGTTTTATATAAATATATAAATATATTTGGGTACTACTTGAGAACAGTGGTCCCGATGCGCGCTCTCGGGTACACGCGCATCCGCGCCAACAAGTCGTGACTAATCGATCCATACTTTGTGTTTTTGTGTTAATTACTTTGTTTAAAAAATTATTTACTTTGTGTTTTTGTGTTTACTTTGCTCGGTAGTCGTTGTAGGATCGACTAGTCACGGCTAGCTGGCGCGGATGCGCGACTGCGCGTGTGCGCACCGGGACCTCTGTTCGCCAGTAGCACCGTGTATTTGTGTGTATGTGTAGGCTGGTAGAAGGTTCTAGAGCCGAGACGATATAAAAAAAAAAAACGAATATCGTGTGTGTGTGTGTGTGTCGGATGTTTGGACCGGTTTGGTGGGAAATGGGAAATATTACAAGAAAATTAAAACACACAGCTACAGACATTTGGATTTCAATCTGCAATAAAAACCATTGTGTGTGTGTTTATATTACTCTCTTCTAATACACACACACACACACACACACACACACTTTGGTTCCAGTCTGTAATAAAACCTGTCCCTCTCGCATTTTCTTTCTATGTTGAGATATATATATCTTTATACATAAAAGTGAAGTTGTGTGTCTGTCTCCTACGATTTAGATTCCTAACTACTCCCACATATTGCGGTGCAGTTCAACCAAAACCGGGTATCTTATAGTCGTGATTCATATCGAGCCCTTCTGGGTATTAGCGCGCGTCTACGATGAGTCTACGATTTAAAAAAAAATTTACCATCATTTTTTCCATTTTAATGCATTTTTTCGCTATTATATAAGGGAAGTAACTCTCTAAAAATGTCTACGATGAGTCAACGATTTTAAAAAAAAATTTACCATCATTTTTTTCCATTTTTAATGCATATTTTTGCTACTTTTTGGCTATAACTCTCTAAAGATGCTTATATAGTTATTTCCCTTACAAACCCGAGCAACGCCGGGCGATACTGCTAGTATATATATATATAAATTTAAAATGAGGGTAAGAAATTAGATATTAATTTAATTAACATCGGTTTCACACCAGTGGTCTAGCATATAAAAAAAACTGAAAGTTCAGTAAAATTGCATTATATACATATTAGAGGGAAACCACTATGTGGACACCCTTATGCTAGAAATAGATCCGCTATGGTCTTACCACTAAGAAATGTTTAGCTCAATTACGTTTCGGTTGTTTTGCTAATTTTTCTAGAGAACATTCTTAGTGGTAAGACCATAGCGGATCTATTTCTAGCATAAGGGTGTCCACATAGTGGTTCCCTCTACTATGTATGTATATATATATATATAGTTGCATACAGTTTGTTTCATGTCTGTAATAATAAATACAGTATGTGTGTGCGTATATATATATATATATATATATCGTGACGCATATTTGCCATTTGAATATGGCTAACCCCTAAGGGTGGATGCTACTGTAGTTTGTAGCCCCAGGAAGATATCTCCTCCAGCTGGCTATAGACACACTATCTGTGCTCTCTCTCTATATATATATATTAGTTACACTTTGGTTCTATTCCGTATCAATATTGCGTGCGTGTGTGTGTGCAAGCGACGATGAAAGACGACCAAAATAGCAACGACACGCGCATAAGTAGCGGGGGGTGGGGGCTACGACCATGTGTGTATGGGTGAAGGCACAATAAATGATGAAAACAAATGTGTCTTCGGAACAGCAATGAAGTCTTTCTGTAGTTATAGAAACAGGAAGGAAATACAATGGCAGTATTTCAACTAAAAGAACACTAGGATATTTTAACACAATAGGCGCAAGTCATGTCTGATCTAGTAGTCATAATATATATATATATATATATATATAATATTAGGTGTAATAAGAATTATAGAAATTATTATTACCAGTGGCCTAGTACAAAAAAAAGATTAGTGGTTTGAGTTGCTACTGCTCTTTCTAGCACAAGGCTTTCCTATGATGGAAGCCTCTAATGTATTTTTTAATGTATATATATATATATATATATATAATATATATATATATATATATATATATATATATTCGCCATGATAGATCGCTAGCCACTACATATTCTTTATTTTCTCTCCTTGTTCCTTTCTGCGGAAGAGCGTAGGCTCGAAATGTTAAAGACTTTTTCGCTTCCCCAGCGTTATCTGTTTGTTGTTTACACCAACTGTCTTCGTCTTTTGTTTTTTTCGTGAATTCTCCCTATATATATATATATATGTCATCATCATCATTATATATATATATATATAATTGTGTTTTGTTTTATGTATCATCCCTCTCTTTAATTAAAGAGAAAGAGAGGGATGTTGTGTTGCATAAAACAAAACATAATACATATATCCACAGTAATTAAGAGCTCAATTAAATAATAATAGGCCGTTTAAATTCCAACAGGTTAACACACTGCTGTGAATTAAGTAGAAGCTTGCATTTAGACACACAATCGACCAAAACGATCCTTAAGAACACACACACACGTATAATTCTGGGCCACCTACGTTTCACTAAATTCGATTTCCTTGTGAATGTATCATCGACACTTCAACTAAAGAAAATTGCAGTCATCGATACAATTCTTCGTTAATTGATTAATTTATTTAATTAAAGGAAACCAAAGACTAACGTATAACTTGTTTGTTTTGTAAGACGACGATTTACGACTGTATCATTCTCAAGCCTCCACCATATATTTATTCCATTTTATAAAAAATTGTGGAGGCGCAATGGCCCAGTGGTTTGGGCAGCGGACTCGCGGTCATAGGATCACGGTTTCGATTCCCAGACCAGGCGTTGTGAGTGTCACGCTGAATATCCCCAAGAACTACGTTAAGGGTACACGTGTCTGTGGAGTGCTCAGCCACTTACACGTTAATTTCACGAGCAGGCTGTTCCGTTGATTCGGATCAACCGGAACCCTCGTTGTCGTAACCGACGGAGTGCTTCCATATCCATATAAAAATTTATTGTAAAGATAAGTGCATACATAAATACTAGGTGCGTGCGTGTGTATAAATTCCTGTTTTAGGCGGAGCAAACATTCTCATATCGAACTCTGACGGCTGATCACGACAGTTTATGTATCACGCATCATCATCATCAACATTATTGTTGTTGTTGAAGGCGGCGAGCTGGCAGAATCGTTAGCACACCGGACGAAATGCTTAGCAACATTTTATCCAGCTTTACTTTCTGAGTTCAAATTCCACCAAGGCCAACTTTGCCTTTCACCCCCTCGGGGTCGATAAATTAAGTACAAGTTACGCACTAGGGTTCATGTAATCGACTAGCCCCCTTCCCCTCAAATTTCAGGCCATGTGCCAATAGTACAAAGGATTACCATTATTATTATTATTATTATTATTATTATTATTATTATTAAGGCAACAAGCTGGCAAAATCACTAGCAAACTGGACAAAATGATCAGCAGCATTTCGCCCGCCACTACATTCTGAGTTCAAATTCTGCCGAGGTTGACTTTGCCTTTAATCCTCTCGGGATCAATGAAATAAGTACCAGTTACGCACTGGTGTCAACGTAATCGATTTAATCCCTTCCCCAAAATTTCAGGCCTTGTGCCTCTAGTAGAAAGGATTATTATTGTTTTATTGCTCAGAGTGAAGGGTAGACTGTATGATGCATGTGTGCGAACTGCTATGCTCCATGGCAGTGAAACATGGGCCGTGACTGCGGAGGACATGCATAGGCATGAATGAAATGAAGTTAGTATGATCCGCTAGATGTGTAATGTCAGTGTGCATACACAACAGAGTGTAAGCGCTCTGAGAGAAATGTTGGACATAAGAAGCAACAGATGTGGTGTACAAGAGAGACAACTGCACTGATATCGTCATGTGCTGTGTAAGGATGAGGAGAGCTACGTGAAGAGGTGTCACACCCTAACAGTGGAGGGTATTTGTGGAAGAGGTAGACCCAGGAAGAGGATGAGGTGGTGAAGCATGACCTTCAAACGGGCCTCACAGAGGCAATGACGAAAGACCGAGACCTCTGGAGGTATGCTGTGACTGAGAAGACCTGACATAGAAAGTGAGATCACAGCGATAGCCTACACCAGTGTCGCATAACCAGCCCATTTAAAAAGCACCTTTAAATTGTCGGGCAACAATAGGTTTGAGGAAACCTACTGAGTAAATCTAAATCAAAATCAAAAATCAAATCACAATCAAATGGAAATTGTAGTTGTGGCCGATGTCAGTGCTTCCATGCCAGTGACACGTAAAAAGCACCATTTGAACGTCGTAGATGCCATCCCCACCCCCAATGGTCGACTGGCTCTTGTGCCGATAGCACGTACAAAGCACCATTCGATGCCAGTACCACCTGACTGGCTTCCATGCTGGTAGCATGTAAAAAGCACTCACTACACTTTTGGAGTGGTTGGCATTAGGAAGGGTATCCAGCAGTAGAAACACTGCCAGATCAGACTGGAACCTGGTGCAGCCTCCATGGCTTCCCAGACCCCAGTCAAACCATCCAACCCATGCCAGCATGGAAAACGGCCGTTAACTGGTGATGATGATGATGATGTGGCAAGCTAACAGAAATAATTAGCAACATTTTACCCGTTGCTCCATTCTGAGTTGAAATTCCACCGAGGTCGACTTTGCCTTTCAACCTTTCAGGGTTGATTAATTAAGTACCAGTGAGGTATTGGGGGGGGAGATGTAATCGACTAGCCCCCTTTCCCCAAACTTTCAGGCTTTGTGCCTTTAGTAGTAACGTTTATTATTATTATTTTGCATCCACTCTCTAAACTGGGACGGCTTTAACAGTTTGACAGGATCCAATAACCCAGGGCTTGGATGCTTGATTTGGCTGGTTGATGCCCTTCCCAATACCAACCACTTCACACATGTACAGGGGCTGCATTCTTTGTTTGGCACCACCACTAAAGATGTTATGCCCTCAACAGGACTAAAGAATGCTCTCCACCTTACATTGTCTCCAACCTCTTTATAGAGTGTACTGGCTGCTTTATGTTGAGGCACCAACACTAGTGAGGTAGCCATGTCAGTCACAACTGGAAGTGGGAGACAGGAGAGGGGCTGATGACTTGTAAAGTGTTTGGGAAGTTGCAGTACAATGGGAGTGGGTGAGGGCAGGGGGAGATTGGTGTAAGAGAGTGATGAGGAAGGGGAGTAATGTGTGAGTGAGAGAGAGAGAGAGAGAGAGAGAGAGAGAGAGAGTGATAAGAATGTATCATATTGCATGTGCAATGCTGCACCGTAATGAGATATGGATCTTGAAGAGAGAGGATTTGCAAAGAGTAGGAAGAAATTAAGTAGATACACTTCACTGCACATATATTGTTAGTTTGCATGAACATTGGAGGGTTAATAAGCAGAGAGAAGAATTGGACGAAAGAAGAGCAATCAGTGTACAAGGGAAAAGATTATGCTTCTATGAGCATATGATGGAAGCTGACAGCTGTATAAAGGAGTGTTGAATGGAACCTTTAGAAGAGGGAGACCTAGGAGATTCTGGGACAAACCCCTTCATCATTCATGGTGCTCACAAGTTCAGGACCTTCCTATTTTCTTTCCCCCCAATCAATATCTTCATCGACTGACCCCACCTGCCTCTCTGTAAGCTATTTTAACTATTATGAATCAAATGTTGGGCCTCAAAGAGACAAAAGTGGCTCAGTTCCTTTCAAGTGTTGGGCCTCAAAGAGACAAAGGTGGCTGAGTTCCTTTCAAGTGTTGGGCCTGAAAGAGACAAAAGTGGCTGAGTTCCTTTCAAGTGTCAGGCCATCCAGAGGCAAAGTGGCTGAGTTCCTTCAAGCATCATGTCTCACATAGGCAAAGTGACCAGAGTTCCTTTGAGCGATGGGCCTCACAGGGGCAAAGTGGCTGAGTTCCTATCGAGTGTTGGGCCTCACGGAGGCAATAACCAATACCTTTGGCATAATGTTGTGCTTGAACAGAAGATCCATCAAGCTAAGCAATATTGCAATTGTGATAGATACTGGTGTTACGCAAATGGCACCCGTTATGGTGACATGTAAAAGCATTCACTACACTCTCGGAGTGCTTGGCATCAGGAAGGGCATCCAGCTGTAGAAAACCAACTTACACAGGTTATATATGACATCAGGGATGAAAAGGGTTGAGTAAGAGTTTTAAGAATCCAACAGCAGTTGGACTTGTAAAATTCTTCCCTGATAAAGGAGGTTGGTGGTATCTGATGATGAAATCAAGTTACAATCATTATTTTGGACCACCAAGCTCCCAGAAACAGCTGTTGGACTCGTAAAACTCTTACTCAATCCCTTTAATTCTTGATATCATTTATATTCTGTGTAAGTCACACTCTTTTGCATATGCACACATATGTGCATCAGCTGTATAAGTGAAGGCACAGGGCCTAGTGGTTAGGCCATCTGCCTAGTCAAGGCGGCGAGCTGGGAGAAGCGTTAGCACGCCGGGCGAAATGCTTTGCGGTATTTTGTCTGCCATTACTTTGTGAGTTCAAATTCCGCCGAGGTCGACTTTGCCTTTCATCCTTTTGGGGTCGATAAATTAAGCACCAGTTACGCACTGGGGTCGATGTAATCAACTTAATACCTATGTCTGTCCTTGTTTGTCCCCTCTGTGTTTAGCCCCTTGTGGGTAGTAAAGAAATGAGTTAGGGCATTCCATTCATGATCATAAGGTCGTGAGTTCAATTCCCGGTGATGCATTGTGCCCTTGATCCAGTCACTTTATTTCACATTGCTCCAGTCCACTCAGCTGACAAAAACAAGTAGGACCTGTATTTCAAAAGGCCAGCCTGGTCACACACCGTGTCACGCTGAATCTCCCTGAGAACCACGTTAAGGGTACACAAGTCTGTGGAGAGCTCACCCACTTGCACGTTAATTCCACGAGCAAGCTGTTCCCTTGATCGCATCAGCTGGGACCCTCGTCGTTGTAACCGACAGAGTGCTCCTATCTCTTTTTACTCTTTTACTTGTTTCAGTCATTTGACTGCGGCCATGCTGGAGCACCGCCTTTAGTCGAGCAAATTGACCCGGGACTTATTCTTTGTAAGCCCAGTACTTATTCTCTCGGTCTCTTTTGCCGAACTGCTAAGTGACGGGGACGTAAACACACCAGCATCAGTTGTCAAGCAATGCTGGGGGGACAAACACAGACACACAAACACATACACACACATACATATATATATATATATATATATATATATTATATATATATATACATATATACGACGGGCTTCTTTCAGTTTCCATCTACCAAATCCACTCACAAGCCATTGGTCGGCCCGGAGCTATAGCAGAAGACACTTGCCCAAGATGCCACGCAGTGGGACTGAACCCGGAACCATGTGGTTGGTTAGCAAGCTACTTACCACACAGCCACTCCTGCGCCTATCTGTAAAAAAATTGTATCAAATGTATTTGTATATCGACTTGCTTATCCTTATATTTACTCCTCTACCTACTCAAGTTCCTATCTCTTGAGCACTACAAAGGGTATTCTATAAGGAGAATACTTGTCTCTAATCTATAAACTATATATCATCATTAACATCCATTTTCCATGCTGGTAGGAGTTCGTTGGTTAGACAGGATCCGCCAAGCCACAGGTTTGCATTGTACTCCATGTCAGCTTCCGCATGCTTTTTTACTGTTCAATGCTCTCCCTAATACTAACTACTCTACAGCACAGTGCCCTACACTGGTTTTTTTTTTTATTTTTTTATACCACCAGCACTTGTGAAGTGCCAAGTAACTTGCAAAACAGGAATCATCATCATTGTCGTTTAACATCCGCTTTCCATGCTACCATGGGTTGGATGGTTTCATTGTGGGCTGGCGAACCAGAAGGTTGCACCAGGCTCCAGTCTTGATCTGGCAGAACTATATCATCATCATCATCATCATCATTTAGTGTCTGTTTTCCATGCTGGGATGGATTGGACGGATTGACTGGGGACTGGCAAGCTAGTAGGCTGCACTAGGCTCCAATCTGGTCTGGCAAGGTTTCTACAGCTGGATGCCCTTCCTAATGCCAACCACTCCAAGAGTGTAATGGGTGCCTTTTATGTGCCACTGGCACAGAAGTCAATCACGCAGTACTGGCATCAACTATGTTCGGGCAGTGCCTTTTATGTGCCACCGGCACAGGAGCCAGTTGGGGCCACTGACATCGACCCACGCTTGAATGGTGCTTATTATGTGCCACCAGCACAAGTGCCAGTCGGGTGGCACTGGTATCAGCCACATTTTGATTTTACTTGACTCAATAGGTCTTATCAAGTGTCGTGTATTGCTCAATGATTCAAGGGTACTTTTAAATTTTTAAATGGGCTGGTCATGTGACACTGGCATCAGTCACGGCTGTGGTCTCACTTTACTTGCTGAGCCTTCTCTATCAATATATATAAATATATTCGCTCGTATTAAATATATAAATACTTTAATAGTATTAACACTTTGATACAATAGAGCACTCAATGTAAATTCAGTGTATAATATTCTCATTGAATATATTTAACTAAACATTTACATATATATATATATCATCATCATCATCGTTTAACGTCCATTTTCCATGCTAGCATGGGTTGGACGGTTCGACCGGGGATCTGGGAAGCCATGAGGCTGCACCAGGCACCAGTCTGATCTGGCAGTGTTTCTACAGCTGGATGCCCTTCCTAACACCAAACATATATATATATATATATATATATATACACACACACACACACATATATATATATACATACAGTATCATTATCATTTAATGTCCACTGTTCATGCTGGCATGGGTTGGACAGCTTGACCAGGGTTAGTGAGCTGAGGGGTTGCACCAGACCTCAGTGCCAATCACTCTGAGAGCGTAACAGATGCTTTTGCATGCCATCGGTGAAGGTCCTTGTTGTGTGACACAAGTATCTCCAGTGATTAGATTTCCCTCGACTTGATGGACCTTCTTCTCATGCCCAGCATATTGCCAAATGTTTCGGTCATTTGCCATTGCCTCTGTGAGGCCCAATGCTCAAAAGGTTGGTTTTTTTTACATGCCATCAACATGGGTGCTAGTTATGCAACACCAGCATTGGTCACACTGCCTCTGTGGGACCCAATGCTCGAAAAGCATTTTTTACGTGCCACAGGTCTCACCACAACTAGGATTTCACTTCTCAAGCACAGTATGTCACCAAAGGTCTCAGTCATTAGTCACACACACACACACACACCATCATTATTTTAACGTCCACTTTTGTATACTGAAATCCAGTGAAGGACGATTTTCTGTAGCTGGTTGCCTTTCCTGTTTCCAAGCAAGGTTTCCCCCATGGTTAAACATGTCTTTTATGAAAGACCAGAAAGAAACAACATCACTTGCATGACAGTGGCTCTTGTTTACAACCATCACATATGAAAACAAAGTTATATACACACTGACACACACACAGATGTGTGTGTGAGATACAATTCTTTCAGCTTCTCTCAACCCAGGGCTAGAGTGGAAGACAGAAAGTCACCTGCCTAAGTGCCACACAGTGGGACTGAACTTAAAAGCATCATCATCATTGTTCAACTGTGGTCGAGACATAGTCTTTTCAGATGGCTAATAATGTGTGCGTGTGTCGCTACTACACACATTGGAAAGCATTGTACAACCAAGCACTAAAGAAGATCTTTCCTCCTCCATGAAACAAAGCTGTTCCCACTGGACGTCAACCCAGTATTTCTAAGCTATGGACCAAGGGATTTGTTGTAAGGTTATCTCCCTAGACAGATTGCCTTCACTACGGCTAAGGAGCCCTTTCTACCCCACTGACACAGGTTGTACTGGTTTACAGTACATGATTGGAAAGTTAGCTTCTTAACAATAAGACCTCACCTACATCTTTGTTATTTTGTAATCAGCAGAAAGTTGTAAAAGAGACTCAAGTGTCCAGAATTTTGTCCAAGGTACTTATCAGATTTATCACTTACTATGCATGATGGGTGTCATGTAAGAACTCCTTGACCTTTGAGTTACTTTTACAGCTTGTTGCCAACAAATATCATCATCATCATCCAATGTCCGTTTTCCATGCTGGCATGGACTGGACAGTTTGACTGGAGTTGGCAAGGCCAGGAGCCACACCATGTTCCAATTGTCTGTTCTGCCATGGTTTCTATGGCTGGATGCCCTTCTTAACACCAACCACTTTACGGAGTGTACTCAGTGATTTTTCTATGTCCCACCAATCATCACCGTTTAACGTCAAGCATGTGGTGGTTAGTCAGATCCACAGATATTCAATTGGACTTTCACAAAAAAGACACTAAAGAATATGTACTGCCTGTTAAAACAAGTATTTCAACCTCACCAATCAATCACTGCTTCTCTACATTTCAAAGATGGATAGGTTTTAATCAGTAATCAGAAATACTTTTCAGCATCAGATTCTGAAGAGATCAATAAAGCATTCCACAGAACCTCTTTCCCCAATCCATCCAAAATAGATAAGTCACAGAAAAATCTTTTGCAGTGCCATGTTAGTAAAGAAATGGATAATAAGTCTACGACAGAGGAAGTCAAAACTGCATGAAGTGAGCATGTACCAACTGAAGTTATTAAGCTTGGTGGAGATATATTGGCTGTGACCACAAGAACTGTTAACATATGGAATGATTCACCAGTTCCACAGCTACACTGATTTTATTGCTCAAGAAAAAAAGGCACCAAGCGCAAATTTGGTAACTTCCATGGTATTTCCTTAACTTGTAACACTTGTTGAGACTACCGACAGATATTCCCTCATTGTCCCCTACTCTCAATGTGGATTTAGATTTGGTAGAAGCATTAGACTGTTGCAGAAGAAATGAACAGGGATTTCTCCCTTTTGCTGAGTTTTCATTGATCCTGTGAAACCCTTTGATACAGTGGTGAGTGTTGGGTAAGTTGAGGTGGCCACCTAAGTTTGTCGATTTGTTTGTCCAACTTCACACAAGTATAAACTAAATAGGGGTTTCTAAGAGAACTGATTCGAAGACGGTTTGCCTCTGTGCCAAGTGAGTTCTCCTTAGCTTTGCTCTACAACAGCTGCTTGAATATTTGACCCTTTGGCATTCAGATGTCTTTGGCCAGTTTATTGCTCATTTAGAATTAGGCACCATCTTGTAGCTTCAAGATTTCAATGATGTGATTGTTTATTTTAGAATGACATTGTAGAGTAGGTGTAAGAGACCAGATCTGGCCATACTGAACATAAAACAGGCAGGATATCTGGACCAATGCTGATGCCACATAGGAAGCATTCAACCCACTCTGTAAAGTGGTTGGCATTAGGAAAGGCATCCAGTTGTAGAATCGATGCCGAAACAGCCAGTGGAGCTCATTGCAGGCTTCTGACTTGCCAGCTCCTGTCAAGTTGTCCAACCCATGCCAGCATGGAAAACAGATGTTAAATGATAATGATGACAATGACGACGATGATGATGATGGTAATGATGACTGGTTTAAATGCTAAAGGGTTAAGGACTGTGATGGATGCATCTTAGCTATTGCACAACAAGTAAACTGCTGGTTATGAATTGTTTCTAAATCAAAGCCCTTTATAACCCTAGAACCTCTTCTCCAGTGACTGTACTGCTTTAGGGCTTAACAATAAACCTGAAGAACAATAAGATGATGTTTTAGACCTTCTCCAGGAGAGACATATATAAAAGTGAGCGAGGTTGTTGCCAGTACCGCCTGACTGGCCCCCGTGCCGGTGGCACGTAAAAAGCACCCACTACACTCTCGGAGTGGTTGGCGTTAGGAAGGGCATCCAGCTGTAGAAACTCTGCCAGATCAAGATTGGAGCCTGGTGCAGCCATCTGGTTCGCCAGCCCAAAGTCAAAAATCGTCCAACCCATGCTAGCATGGAAAGCGGACATTAAACGATGATGTTGATGAATTTGTCCAAGGGATCAGACTTGATGTAGTGGATTTTCTTGTGTCTCCAGGAAAGAATGCTTAGATTCCAAAATCAATTTAAGAATTATCCAGGCTTAAATTGTACTTGGGACACAGGAAAAATGAGTCAGTTCAAAAAGGGATTTGAAGCTGTTCCCCAAGGTTTGCCTCTATGACATTCACATCATCAACCCATGCTAGCATGGAAAACGGACGCTAAACGACGATGATGATGATGATGATGATGTTCCTTGCAAAAACTCATCAAAGACATGCAAGATTTCTCAGACATATATTAAACATCAGATAGAAATCTTTTACACCTGACACAAATGTTGCAGTATGGATGCTCGCCTTCTCATGTAATATATGCAATCGTTGGATCCTGTCACTCATCTTGATGATTTCAGGTTTCCAAAGTCATTTCTTTACAGAATTAGTTGTGACCCCAACACAAAAACAAAACGGAAATTTCATGACATTACAGTAACAATTTTATATCCTTAAACAACAAGACGGTTCCTTGGGAACATCTGATATAGAACAGAAGCTAATGGCAGTCCACAGTTTGAGGAACTGAAATTCCCGCATCAAATAGTGAAACATAATGACCAAAAAAGTGAAGAATGTTCGGCATGATAGAAAGTCCAGAGATAATCTTGCCCATCGAGTTTGTGGTCATATGACACTTTAAAAGGCAGACTTGTGCACCCATTGGGAGACTTGCATGAGGTGTTTATGTGTATAGAGTTCCAACAACACCAGTCGAATACTGCAGTCATTTATGTCTAAAGGTGTGTTCATCTACTACAAGGCTAAAAATCCCTTTTGGATGAGGGTGGCACTACCGTTGGTGTGATTTGGACAAAATTATGCACTTTATTGCTAAAAATTTAAAACAAATTCAGAACTAGGCAGTTATTGGAGGGCCCATGGCAGAAATGCTATCAAACTTGTAACAGACTGCAACAGGAAAGCGGTTATACTCCAAAGTGAGTTGAGAACCATTACATACAGATGTATATATTCTGAGTTTAACGTTAGCATTTTATGAAGCTAAATTTATAAGTTCTAAAATTGCAGAAAAATTTGTTACTGGGCAGTTTAGTTTAATAGCAAAGCACTTGACATATATGACAGAAGATATTAGTGTATTACTATTCCAGTACGAAGAGATGCAATGGTATCCCATGACTAGTAAGTATTGTGGCTACTAGAGTACAACAACAACTACAGTACAATGGCAGTCACAGATCACAGCAGTGGGAGGAATGTACTTTACAACAGCCACAGAGTACACATATGGACATATGAGCACATAAGTGCGCACCTCATCAACTGGCACAAAGCCACCCCCACTCCCAGCTGACGGGGTTTTGTCTTGCAAGTTACTTTAGTGACCCTGTCAGTGCTGGTGCCACATAAAAAGCACCCCATACACTCTGTAACATGGTTGGTGCTAGGAAGATCATCCAGCTATAGAAACCATGCCAAAGCAGGCAATAGAGCTTGGTGAAGTCGTCTGGTTTGTCAGATCCTGTCAAACAGTCCAACCCATGCCAGCATGGAAAACCGACATTAAACAGTGATGATGTGTGCACAGTTTGTGTCAGATTACCCCTTTCTTTGGCTGGACTCAAATCTCATTTGAGGACCCATGAAAAACAAACCTCCACCGACAACTGTACCTGTATATTTGTGCACACCTTACAATGCCGTGTATGGCAGAAGGTCTGTAAGTCTAACGGAGGCCTCAAAAGACATTTTAAGATCCACAAAGAGCAGAACTCAACTGCAACTCTTATTGGTCCACATTGGATATGCAATCTATGTGGGTGTCCTTTTAATACATTGTCTGGTCTAAAAAGCCACATCAGACACCATGATGGATCTTAGGTGTAAGTACAAGAGGTGATCAGACTCTGCATAAGGACTAGAGAACCACCACACACACACACATATATATATATATATAAATTAGAAAAAAACACCTTTTATCAATTCAAATTGAACAATTAAATTACACCATCTAGAAAATTATATATACTCTTTTTCTCTTTTACTTGTTTCAGTCATTTGACTGCAGCCATGCTGGAGCACCGCCTTTAGTCGAGCAAATCGACCCCAGGACTTATTCTTTGTAAGCCCAGTACTTATTCTATCGGTCTCTTTTGCCGAACCGCTAAGTGACGGGGACGTAAACACACCAGCATCGGTTGTCAAGCAATGCTAGGGGGACAAACACAGACAAACAAACACACACACACACACACACACACACATATATATATATATTATATATATATTATATATATATTATATATATATATATATATACATATATACGACAGGCTTCTTTCAGTTTCCGTCTACCAAATCCACTCACAAGGCATTGGTCGGCCCGGGGCTATTGCAGAAGACACTTGCCCAAGATGCCACGCAGTGGGACTGAACCCGGAACCATGTGGTTGGTTAGCAAGCTACTTACCACACAGCCACTCCTGCGCCTAATAGAAATATTAAATATAAAATAACAATAATATACCAATGATTAAGTAAATTGCAAAATAATAAATAAAATGTATATATGTGGTATATACGTTTTATTATTATTTTGCAATTTACTTAATCATTGGTATATTATTGTTATTTTATATTTAATATTTCTATTATATGTAATTTTCTAGATGGTGTAATTTAATTGTTCATTTTGAATTGATAAAAGGTGTTTTTTTCTAACTTTTATATCATCATCATCATTATCATCGTTTAACGTCCGTTCTCCATGCTAGCATGGGTTGGACGGTTCGACCGGGGATCTGGGAAGCCAGAAGGCTGCACCAGGCTCCAGTCTTTTCTGGCAATGTTTCTACAGCTGGATGAAAAGACTGGAGCCTGGTGCAGCCTTCTGGCTTCCCAGATCCCCGGTCGAACCGTCTAACTCATGCTAGCATGGAGAACGGACGTTAAACGATGATAATGATATAAAAGTTAGAAATAATATATATATATTATATTTTGTGAAATTTGATTTAATATTTCTAAATTGAATTTTTCCCTGTAAGTTAGGAATAATATTCCCTCAAATTATTATCATCATCATCATCATCATCATCATTTAGCGTCCGTTTTCCATGCTAGCATGGGTTGGACGGTTCAACTGGGGTCTGGGGAGCCCGAAGGCTGCACCAGGCCAGTCAGATCTGGCAGTGTTTCTACAGCTGGATGCCCTTCCTAACGCCAACCACTCCGAGAGTGTAGTGGGTGATTTTATGTGCCACCGACACAGGTGCCAGACGAGGCTGGCGAACGGCCACGCTCGGATGGTGTTTTTATGTGCCACCGACACAGGTGCCAGACGAGGCTGGCAGACGGCCACGCTCGGATGGTGTTTTTATGTGCCACCGACACAGGTGCCAGATGAGGCTGGCGGACGGCCACGATCGGATGGTGTTTGTTACGTCCCCAAAGCACGGAGGCCAGTCTATGTGGTACTGGCTACGGCCACGTTCGGATGATCTTCTTGTGTGGCCACCGGCACTGGTACCACAAGATACAAATTCCATTGATGTTCATCTATTTTGATTTGTTTTGATTTGATTTGATTTTCACTTGCCTCAACAGGTCTTCACAAATGTCACAAGAAGGAAGGTATGCACAGGTGGACTGACTACGTCCCAGGTAGGGGCCACGGGTTATGGCCTGACTAGTCTTGCCGGGTCTTCGGATGTGTTTTTATGTGCCACCGACACAGGTGCCAGATGAGGCTGGCGAACGGCCACGATCGGATGGTGTTTGTTGCGTGCCCACAGCACGGAGGCCAGTCGATGCGGTACTGGCTACGGCCACGTTCGGATGGTTTTCTTGTGTGCCACCGGCACTGGTACCACAAGATACAAATTCCATTGATGTTCATCTATTTTGATTTGATTTGATTTGATTTTCACTTGCCTCAACAGCACTTGCCTCAACAGGTCTTCACAGGTCTTCACAAGTGTCACAAGAAGGAAGGAAGGTATGCACAGGTGGACTGACTACGTCCCAAGTAGGGGCTATGGGTTATGGCCTGACTAGTCTTGCCGGGTCTTCGGTTGGTGTTTTTATGTGCCACCGACACAGGTGCCAGATGAGGCTGGCGGACGGCCACGATCGGATGGTGTTTGTTATGTGCCCACATCACAGAGGCCAGTCGATGCGGTACTGGCTACGGCCACGTTCGGATGGTTTTCTTGTGTGCCACCGGTACTGGTACCACAAAGATACAAATTCCATTGATGTTCATCTATTTTGATTTGGTTTGATTTGATTTGATTTGATTTTGATTTTCACTTGCCTCAACAGGTCTTCACAAGTGTCATAAGTAGGAAGGTATGCACAGGTGGACTGACTACGTCGCCGGGTCTTCGGATGGTGTTTTTATGTGCCACCGACACAGGTGCCAGATGAGGCTGGCGAACGGCCACGATCGGATGGTTTTCTTGTGTGCCACCGGTACTGGAACCACAAAGATACAAATTCCATTGATGTTCATCTATTTTGATTTGGTTTGATTTTCACTTGCCTCAACAGGTCTTCACAAGTGTCACACTTGTCACACACTTGCCTCAACACGTCTCCACAAGTGTCACACACTTGCCTCTGCCTCAACAGGTCTTCACAAGTGTCACACACTTGCCTCTGCCTCAACAGGTCTTCACAAGTGTCACACACTTGCCTCAACAGTCTTCACAAGTGTCATAAGAGGGAAGGTATGCACAGGTGGACTGACTACGTCGCCGGGTCTTCGGATGGTGTTTTTATGTGCCACCACGACACAGGTGCCAGATGAGGCTGGCGAACGGCCACGATCAGATGGTGTTTGTTGTGCCCACAGCACGGAGGCCAGTCGATGCGGTACTGGCTACGGCCACGTTCGGATGGTTTTCTTTGTGGCCACCGGTACTGGAACCACAAAGATACAATTCCATTGATGTTCATCTATTTTGATTTGGTTTGATTTGATTTTTGATTGATTTTCATTTGCCTCAACAGGTCTTCATAAGTGTCACAAGAAGGAAGGTATGCACAGGAGGACTGACTACGTCCCAGGTAGGGGCCACGGGTTATGGCCTGACTAGTCTTGCCGGGTCTTCTCACGCACAGCATACTTCCATAGGTCTCGGTCTCTAGACATTTCCTCAGTGAGACCTAAAGTTCGAAGGTCGTGCTTCACCACCTCGTCCCAGGTTTTCCTGGGTCTACCTCTTCCACAGGTTCCCTCAACTGCTAGGGTGTAGCACTTTTGCACACAACTATCTTCAGCCTTTCTCGTCACATGACCATACCAGCGCAGCCGTCTCTCTTGCACACCACAACTGACGCTTCTTAGGTTCAACTTTTCTCTCAAGGAACTTACACTCTGACGATTATGAACACTGACATTACACATCCATCGGAGCATACTGGCTTCATTTCTTGCGAGCTTACGCATATCCTCAGCAGTCACGGCCCATGTTTCACTACCATGTAGCATGGCTTACGTACACTGCATCATACAGTCTGCCTTTTACTCTGAGCGAGAGGCCTTTTGTCACCAGCAGGGGTAAGAGCTCTCTAAACTTTGCCCAGGCTATTCTTACTCTAGCAGTTACACTTTCAGCACACCCACCCCCGCTACTGACTTGGTCTCCTAGGTAGCGGAAGCTATCAACTACTTCTAGTTTGTCTCCCTGGAACGTGGCAGAAGTTGGTCTCTGCACATTTCCAGTGTTTATTGCTCCTGAGCATTTGCCACAGACAAAAACTATTTTCCTAGTTAGCCTTCCTTTGTGTCCATAGCTTACACTTGGTGCATCTTATAGAGTTTCTACCTACACCTTTTTTACAGATCGAGCAGGGCCATCTACCTGAAGGCGTTTGTGATTGATCTACCTTCCTACTTATTAGGACTTTGGTTTTGGCTAGGTTGATTCTAAGGCCCTTCGATTCTAATCCTTGTTTCCACACCTGAAACTTCTCCTCCAGTTCTGATAGTGACTCAGCAATTAGAGCAAGGTCGTCAGCATAGAGAGCTCCCAGGGGCAACCTGTCTTGAATTCCTCCGTTATTGCCTGGAGGACTATGATAAATAGGAGGGGACTGAGGACTGAACCTTGGTGGACCCAACCTCTACCCGGAATTCTTCACTGTACTCGTTGCCAACCCTCACCTTACTAGCAGCGTCTCTGTACATAGCTTGCACAGCTCTCACCAACCATTCTTCTATCCCTAGTTTCCTCATTGACCACCAGATAAGGGATCGGGGGACCCTGTCAAAGGCTTTCTCCAAGTCAACAAAAGCCAGGTACAAGGGCTTATCTTTGGCTAGGTATTTCTCCTGCAGCTGTCTTACCAGGAATATAGCATCAGTAGAGGGGAAGTCAAAAATTATCCTCAGTTTCACCATAACATTATTGTCACACTGCCTTCTGCACATGCGTACTTACAGTTGGTATTATTGTGGGGACATGATCAAAGTTTGAGCCTGGCTGCACCATTTTTCTTTCTGGCTTTACAGTGTAAGCATAGCTACTGCACTAGTGATGTGTATGAAAGAAGAACAAAGAAGCAGTGATCCGAGAGATGGTAATGGGGAACCGGTTCACCTTTACCATCTCTCAAGCTTGCTGAATCTTCTCGTCAGTGGTGGAGGTTAACAGGCTTCCTGCTCCTTCTTCATTGTCCACCTACTTCTAAACTTCTTGATCCACCCAGACACACCACTACACGGTAGTGCATTGTCTAAAAGCCTCCATATTGTGCTAAAAGCCTCCAATGAATTTCAGCCCCTGACACACCTTCCGACCAGAGAACCGGATGACTGTTCTTTTTTCTTCTTTGGTGCACATGGCTAGTGGAGTGGCCGTGCTTACACTGTAAAGCCAGAAAGAAAAATGGTGCAATCAGGCACAAACTTCAATCCCATGACCACAATAGTACCAACCATAAGTACACATGTGCAGAAGGCAGTGTGACAATAATAAAGAGATGTTATGGCGGAGGTGCGGATAATTTTTGACTTGACTTTGTATGTGTGTGTGTTTATGTATATATATATATATCATCATCATTTAGCGTCCGCTTTCCATGCTAGCATGAGTTGGACGGTTCAACTGTGAAGCCAGAAGGCTGCACCAGGCCCATTCTGATCTGGCAGTGTTTCTACGGCTGGATGCCCTTCCTAACGCCAGCCACTCAGATGGTGCTACGTGCCACCGGCATGGGGAGATATATATATATATTCTAGCAGAGATACCCGGCATTGCCCGTGTTACATTCAATTGAAGAATTAGACTTTTCTGTAATGAACTAGAATATCTATGTTTCGAATTTCATCAAAATTGCAATGAGGGTTATTTCCCTCTTTACACACCCTAAAAGAATTGTAATCATAACACATGTATCCCATACTACTGATTTTTATGCACAGATTCCAAAATTCCAGTCTTACTGAACCTGTAAAAAGGATTTTGCACCTGAAAAATGAAGGTCATGGAGCTCTAAAATGTGAGAGTTAAGGCCCCTGTTGGGGGTGGGTGTCTTAGTGTCAACCAGAGAATTTGAATTGTTGAGAATCTTTTTAACTTGGGTCTTGGACCCTAAGTAAGGCATGTGTAAAATTTGAATGAAATTGATTGTGTAGTTCTCAAGTTTTAGGGATTCACACACAGACAGACAGACACACACACACACATTCTCAGTTTTATATATATAGATTATCATAGTTTAATGTCCATCTTCCATGATGAGTAGGACAGTTGACAGGAGCTGGCCAGGGAGAAAAACTACCCTGTGTGTCGGTTTCGACAGGGTCTTTACAGCTGGATGCCCTTCCTAACACCAACCACTCTGCAGAGTGGACTCAGAGCTTTTTACATGGCACTAGCACAGATGAGGTTAGTTTTGACATGATTTTTTACAGCTGGACGCCCTTCCAAATGCCAACTGCTTTACAGTGTGGACTGGATGCTTTTAATGTAGCACTAGCAGTGGCAGGGTCACCAAGTACCTTGCAAGAAAAGGAATTATGTTGATGTAAAGGAGATACTTGGTTACCTGGTCAGAGGGAAAAACAAGAGAAAAAGACAGAGAGAGAGAGAGAGAGTGACGAAGAATGAGGGCAGAAATAGGTGTGCTTCTGTAGAGGAGACTTGGCAACCCAGCCAGAGGGAAGAGCAAGGGAGAGAGAGAGAGAGAGTAGGAAACAGCAAAAGTGGATTGATATCAATTTCATTAAGTGTTTCATTAAGTTTCTTTAAATATTTCTTTTCGAAAACATAACAGCATAAAAATATGCTGGAAGTATTTTAAATCAAGGAAATTTTTATTCACTACAGGTGCAGGAAGGTGGCTGTGTGGTAAGTAGCCTTGCTTACCAACCCACATGGTTCGGGTTCAGTCCCACTGTGTGTGGCACCTGGGCAAGTGTCTTCTTCTATAGCCTCAGGCTGAACAAAGCTTGTGAGTGGATTTGGTGGGTGGAAACTGAAGGAAGCCCGTCGTGGTGTGTCTGTGTTTGTTCCTCAATATCACTTGACAACCAATGCTGGGTGTGTTATGTCCCCGAAACTTAGCAGTTCGGCAAAAAGGAAACCGAAGAATAAGTATGGGCTCACAAAGAATAAGTCCTGGGGGTGATTTGCTCGACTAAAGGCGGTGCTCCAGTATGGCCACAATCATATGACTGAAAAAAGTAAAAGAGTAGAGTATAGTTTTTAATTTATTTAAAAATTTTACAAGAGGGAGTGTGTGGGGGGGAGAATGTCAAAGGATCGGTGTCGGTTCCATGAAGTGGAAGGGTCTCCTGGCCTAAATCAGGTTTCCCATAGTGACTCCCAGATTCTGGAGAAGACCTTTCGCAAGACGCATGTAGCTTGTGATACGTTACGGTACTTCATGAAAAGCCTTCTCCAGACCATGGCTACAGCAAACAAGCCATCCTGGTGGTTGGACTTGTTTACTTCTATCCAATTTGCTCAACTGGGGTCAATCCATATGACCCTTCAAAGGTCCACAGAAGATTTTTTGGTAAAATTTATCTGCAAACAAAATTGCTTGTACTTCTTCAATGCACCAAATGTGTTTCTATTATTCTTTTATTCTTTTACTTGTTTCAGTCATTTGACTGCGGCCATGCTGGTGGAGCACTGCTTTAGTCGAACAAATCGACCCCAGGACTTATTCTTTGTAAACCTAGTACTTATTCTATCGGTCTCTTTTGCCAAACCACTAAGTTATGAGGACGCAAGTACATCAACATTGGTTGTGAAGCAATGGTGAGAGAGACAAGCACAGACACACATAAAATATATACGTTATATAAAAAAATCAATGGAAATTGTAGTTGTGATACCAGTGCCGGTGGCATGTAAAAAGCACCAACCAATTGTGGCCGTTGCCAGCCTCGCCTGGATCCTGTGCCAGTGGCACGTAAAAAGCACCCACTACACTCACGGAGTGGTTGGCGTTAGGAAGAGCATCCAGCTGTAGAAACACTGCTAGATCAGACTGGAGCCTAGTTCCCAGATCCCCGGTCGAACCGTCCAACCATGCCAGCATGGAAAAGAGGATGTTAAACGATGATGATGATGATAAGCTTCTTTCAGTTCCATCTACCAAATCCACTCACAAGGCTTGGTCAGCCTGAGGTTATAGTAGAAGACACTTGCCCAAGGTGCCACACAGTGGGACTGAACCCAGAACCATGCGGTTGGGAAGTAAGCTTCTTACCCACACACCACTCCTGCCATATCTTAATTTTTTTATGCAATTCCTAATATTTAATTATAAAAATATGCTGGAATTTTTTTCAAATGTCAAATGGTTATGAGGGGCCACACCCAAGTAAATAGGAATTTTAGGGGTCCATAGACAAAAACCACTGCATTATCCATTGAAATTAGGAGAAAGATAATCACTTCAATTTACACTCAATATTAAAATCATAGTCGTGACCGGTGCCAGTGCCATCTGACTGGCACCTCTGCCAGTGGCACATAAAAGGCACCATTCGAGCATTGCACCTCATGGAGGCAGTGACGGGTGATGATACACTGTGCTTGTGCTGATGTGTCAAGCCAAGTGAGACCGTAGTTGCATAGTTGTGCCGATGCCAGTGTCAGGTCAATGGCACTCTGCCAGTGGCACATAAAAAGCACCCACTACACCCTCAGAGTGGTTGGTGTTAGGGAGGGCATCTAGCATAGAAACCTTGCCAAATCAGATTGGAACCTGGTGCAGGACCCCACCGGCTTACCAGTTTTCAGTCCAAACCGTCCAACCCATGCCAGCATGGAAACGGATGCTAAGTGATGATGATGATGATTTGACAAGGAACTTATTTCATCATTCTAGAAGGATGAAGACAAAAAGCAAACATCATCATCAAATCGTTTAACGTCGTTCTCCATGCTAGCATGGGTTGGACGGTTCGACCGGGGATCTGGGAAGCCAGAAGGCTTGCACCAGGCTCCAGTCTTATCTGGCAGTGTTCTACAGCTGGATGCCCTTCTAACGCCAACCACTCCGTGAGTGTAGTGGGAGCTTTTTACGTGCCACCTGCACAGGTGCCAGGCAGGAGGCTGGCAACGGCCACGGTGGATTAGAGTATTTATGTGCCACCAGCACGGAAGCCAGTCAAGGCAGCGCTGGCATCAGCCACGAGTCGGATAGTGCTTTTTACGTACCACCAGATCAGGGATCCTGGCTGGTTCAATTCGATTTCGATTTCGCTTGCCCCACATGTCTTCGCAAGCCAACCTTAGTAATAATTATGAAGCTGAGAAGTTTAACATTTTGAAAAGTTCTCCCCACAGCTGGTGATATAGTTTATCAGTCAGCTGTGACTATACCCTAGGTCGGTGCTACTCCAAAACAGTGGTCCATAGACTCGTGCCGGTCGGCGAGCCATCAGCTGCCGGTATGCATCGACTTTCCAGAAAAGAAACATAATAAAATGTTTGGTAAGATTGTATTATTTGTTTACAAAATAAATACAAGATAAAAAAAATTGTCAACTTTTATAATATTCAGTACATATATCATCATCATCATCATCATCGTTTAATGTCTGTTTCCTGCTGGGCATGGGTTGGATGGTTTGAGTGAGGTCTGGAGAGCCAGCAGCTGCACCAGGCTCCAGTCTGATCTGGCAATGTTTCAAACAGCTGGAAGCCCTTCCTATGCCAACCACTCTGAGAGTGTAGTGGGTGCTTTTTACATGCCACCCGCATTGGAGCCAGTCAGGGTCACTGGCCACAGCTACAATATTGGTTTTTCTGACTCAATTGGTCTTTCAAGCAAATAATATCGCTCAATGCATCAGGGTTATTCTTAACAGGGCCGGACATGCGTGGCTGCGATCTCACTTTAGTTGCCAGGTCTTCTCAATCACATCATAACTTCAAAGGTCAATATTACTAAGAAAATTACTGCTCCCTGGCACACTGGCCAAAAAAAAAAAGGCAGCACTGCCCTAGGTCACTAAAATTATTCCAATCCAGGATACCAGTCCTGCACTGAGAAGGGAGCTTTTGTTGCTGATAGAAATCATATTCAAAACAAAACCCACACACAAGTATATGCATGGAGGTACCTGTATGTATACCTGTATGTATACATGCACACATCCTCAGCATCACAGAATGCTTCATTCCATGCTGGCATGCTTTGGATAGTTTGACCAGAGCCAGTAAGGCAGGGGCCTCACCTGCCTCCGTTGTCTCTTCTGGGTTGGTTTCTACCGAAGATGCCTTTCCTAACACCAACCACTCCAGAGACGTTAATTAGCACTTTTAATGTGACACCAACACGAGTGCCTTTCACGTGACACCAGCACCGTTATCAATTGTGCTGGGGGTGCACAGGCCTTCTTGAGTACAGCAGTGCAATACATACATATGTATGCATGTGTATATGTGTGTATATGTGTATATATAATCAGAAAACAATGAAAAGATAAATTATTTATAAGGAAATTAGTTCTGACCTTTACAATGGAAAATAATCATTCTATTATCTTATATTATCATTATTATTATCGTTATTGTTATATCATTATTGTTATCGTATGTGTTGTTATCAGTTGGAACTAAATGAAACACAGCTGATAAAAACATTTATTTTGATGCTTGCGGTCGAATGACATCAGTTCTATTTAGGAAAACACTGACTTGAGGCTATAAACAGTTTAATCAAACAACAACAACAACAACAAACTGATATGAGTAAGCAAACACGGAAATAGGATTAACGATCACTTAATTCCTTAATCATTCCGGTATGGATTATTGTATTAACGAAAGCAATGAACAACAGCATAGTGATTGTCACACAACACAAACAATAATAATAATAATAATAATAAAGTCAAGAACGTTTCGTACACAAGACGCATTATATGTAAGTTGGATGAGAAGATTTAAAATAAAACACCGAGTATTGGCAGGTAGAAGAGACGGGGAATCAATTACGTAAATACAGGTGCGATAAGATTGAGTAAATAGAATAAGGTTAAGCATTCTATGGAGAACACATTTACGATAAAGGAATATATTAGAAGGCAACAGAGCCCACGGAAGGGGTCGAGGTTGGGGCGGGGGGGAGCAAAATGAGAAATTACTAATTATCTCTCTCTCTCTCTCTTTATGTATATACATGCGCGCGCGCACATACATACATACATAGAGAGTGGGGGGAGAGAGCAGTATTTAAACGTGTGTAACAAAAAAAAGCGAGTACGTGGAGCTTTATATAAATATATAAATATATTTGGGTACTACTTGAGAACAGTGGTCCGGTGCGCGCACTCGCGTACACGCGCATCCGCGCCAACTAGTCGTGACTAGTCGATCCTTACTTTGTGTTTTTGTGTTATTTACTTTGTGTTTTTGTGTTTTATTTATTTTGTTTAACAAAAATTATTTATTTAGTGTTTACTTTGCTCGGTAGTCGTTGTAGGATCGACTAGTCACGGCTGGCTAGCGCGGATGCGCGACTGCGCGTGTGCGCACCGGGACCTCTGTTCGACAGTAGCACCATGTATTTGTGTGTATGGTAGGATGGTAGAAGGTTCTAGAGCCGAGACGATATAAAAAAAAAAAACGAATATCGGGTGTGTGTGTGTGTGTCGGAGTTTGGACCGGTTTGGTGGGATGGGAAATTACCAGAAATTAAAACACGCAGTACAGACATTTGGATTTCAATCTGCCATAAAAAACCATGGTGTGTGTGTTTATATTACTCTCTTTCTAATACACACACACACCCACACTTACATACACTTTGGTTCCATGTAATAAAACCTGTCCCCTCTCGCATTTTCTTTCTATGTTGAGATATAATAATCTTTATATATAAAAGTGAGGTGTGTGCTGTCTGTCTCCTACGATTTAGATTCCTAACTACTCCCACATTTGCGGTGCAGTGTAACCAAAACCGGGTATCTTATAGTCGTGATTCATATCGAGTCCTTCTGGGTATTAGCGCGCGTCTACGATGAGTCTACGATTTTTAAAAAAAAAATTTACCATCATTTTTCCATTTTAATGCATTTTCGCTATTATATAAGGGAAGTAACTCTCTAAAAATGTCTACGATGAGTCTACGATTAAAAAAAAATTTACCATCATTTTTTCCATTTAATGCATTTTTCGCTATTATATAAGGGAAGTAACTCTCTAAAATGTCTACGATGAGTCAACGATTTTTAAAAAAAATTTACCATCATTTTTTCCATTTTTAATGCATTTTTTTGCTACTTTTTGGCTATAATCTATAAATGCTTATATAGATTTCCTTCAACCCGAGCAACGCCGGGCCGATACTGCTAGTATATAGTATAAATTTAAAATGAGGGTAAGAAATTAGATATTAATTTAATTAACATCGGTTTCACACCAGTGGTCTAGCATATAAAAAAAACTGAAAGTTCAGTAAAATTGCATTATATACATATTAGAGGGAAACCACTATGTGGACACCCTTATGCTAGAAATAGATCCGCTATGGTCTTACCACTAAGAAATGTTTAGCTCAATTACGTTTCGGTTGTTTTGCTAATTTTTCTAGAGAACATTTCTTAGTGGTAAGACCATAGCGGATCTATTTCTAGCATAAGGGTGTCCACATAGTGGTTTCCCTCTACTATGTATGTATATATATATATATAGTTGCATACAGTTTGTTTCATGTCTGAATAATAAATACAGTATGTGTGTGCGTATATATATATATATATATATATATCGTGACGCATATTTGCCATTTGAATATGGCTAACCCCTAAGGGTGGATGCTACTGTAGTTTGTAGCCCCAGGAAGATATCTCCTCCAGCTGGCTATAGACACACTATCGTGCTCTCTCTCTCTATATATATATATATATATATATATCTATATATATATATTAGTTACACTTTGGTTCTATTCCGTATCAATATTGCGTGCGTGTGTGTGTGCATGCGACGATGAAAGACGACCAAAATAGCAACGACACGCGCATAAGTAGCGGGGGATCAGCGGGGGGGGGGGCTACGACCATGTTGTGTATGGGTGAAGGCACAATAAATGATGAAAACAAATGTGTCTTCGGAACTGCAATGAAGTCTTTCTGTAGTATAGAAACAGGAACGAAATACAATGGCAGTATTTCAACTAAAAGAACACTAGGATATTTTAACACAATAGGCGCAAGTCATGTCTGATCTAGTAGTCATAATATATATATATATATAGTATATATATATATATATATATTAGGTGTAATAAGAATTATAGAAATTATTATTACCAGTGGCCTAGTACAAAAAAAAGATTAGTGGTTTGAGTTGCTACTGCTCTTTCTAGCACAAGGCTTTCCTATGATGGAAGCCTCTAATGTATTTTTTATATATATATATATATATATATATATTCGCCATGATAGATCGCTAGCCACTACATATTCTTTATTTTCTCTCCTTGTTCCTTTCTGCGGAAGAGTGTAGGCTCGAAATGTTAAAGACTTTTTCGCTTCCCCAGCGTTATCTGTTTGTTGTTTACACCAACTGTCTTCGTCTTTTGTTTTTTTCGTGAATTCTCCCTAGATATATATATATTAATATATATATATATATATAATATATTATATATATATATATTATATATATGTCATCATCATCATATATATATATATATAATTGTGTTTTGTTTTATGTATCATCCCTCTCTTTAATTAAAGAGAAGAGAGGGATGTTGTGTTGCATAAAACAAAACATAATACATATATCCACAGTAATTAAGAGCTCAATTAATAATATAGGCCGTTTAAATTCCAACAGGTTACCACACTGAATTAAGCAGAAGCTTGCATTTAGACACACAATCGACCAAAACGATCCTTAAGAACACACACACACGTATAATTCTGGGCCACCTACGTTTCACTAAATTCGATTTCCTTGTGAATGTATCATCGACACTTCAACTAAAGAAAATTGCAGTCATCGATACAATTCTTCGTTAATTGATTAATTTATTTAATTAAAGGAAACCAAAGACTAACGTATAACTTGTTTGTTTTGTAAGACGACGATTTACGACTGTATCATTCTCAAGCCTCCACCATATTTATTCCATTTTATAAAAAATTGTGGAGGCGCAATGGCCCAGTGGTTTGGGCAGCGGACTCGCGGTCATAGGATCGCGGTTTCAATTCCCAGACCGGGCGTTGTGAGTGTCACGCTGAATATCCCCGAGAACTACGTTAAGGGTACACATGTCTGTGGAGTGCTCAGCCACTTACACGTTAATTTCACAAGCAGGCTGTTCCGTTGATTCGGATCAACCGGAACCCTCGTTGTCGTAACCGACGGAGTGCTTCCATATCCATATAAAAATTTATTGTAAAGATAAGTGCATACATAAATACTAGGTGCGTGCGTATGTATAAATTCCTGTTTTAGGCGGAGCAAACATTCTCATATCGAACTCTGACGGCTGATCACGACAGTTTATGTATCACGCATCATCATCATCAACATTATTGTTGTTGTTGAAGGTGGCGAGCTGGCAGAATCGTTAGCACACCGGACGAAATGCTTAGCAACATTTTATCCAGCTTAACTTTCTGAGTTCAAATTCCACCAAGGCCGACTTTGCCTTTCACCCTCTCGGGGTCGATAAATTAAGTATAAGTTACACACTAGGGTTCATGTAATCGACTAGCCCCCTTCCCCTCAAATTTCAGGCCATGTGCCAATAGTACAAAGGATTATCATTATTATTATTATTATTATTATTATTATTATTATCATTATATTATTATCATTATTATTATTATCATTATTATTATTATCATTATTATTATTATCATTATTATTATTATTATAAGGCAACAAGCTGGCAAAATCACTAGCAAACTGGACAAAATGATCAGCAGCATTTCGCCCGCCACTACATTCTGAGTTCAAATTCTGCCGAGGTTGACTTTGCCTTTAATCCTCTCGGGATCAATGAAATAAGTACCAGTTACGCACTGGTGTCAACGTAATCGATTTAATCCCTTCCCCAAAATTTCAGGCCTTGTGCCTCTAGTAGAAAGGATTATTATTGTTTTATTGCTCAGAGTGAAGGGTAGACTGTATGATGCATGTGTGCGAACTGCTATGCTCCATGGCAGTGAAACATGGGCCGTGACTGCGGAGGACATGCATAGGCATGAATGAAATGAAGTTAGTATGATCCGCTAGATGTGTAATGTCAGTGTGCATACATGACTGAGTGTAAGCGCTCTGAGAGAAATGTGGTGTACAAGAGAGACAGCTGCACTGGTATCGTCATGTGCTGTGTAAGGATGAGGAGAGCTGCATGAAGAGGTGTCACACCCTAACAGTGGAGGGTACTTGTGGAAGAAGTAGACCCAGGAAGACCTGGGATGAGGTGGTGAAGCATGACCTTCAAACGGGCCTCACAGAGGCAATGACGAAAGACCGAGACCTCTGGAGGTATGCTGTGACTGAGAAGACCTGACATAGAAAGTGAGATCACAGCGATAGCCTACACCAGTGTCGCATAACCAGCCCATTTAAAAAGCACCTTTAAATTGTCGGGCAACAATAGGTTTGAGGAAACCTACTGAGTAAATCTAAATCAAAATCAAAAATCAAATCACAATCAAATGGAAATTGTAGTTGTGGCCGATGTCAGTGCTTCCATGCCAGTGACACGTAAAAAGCACCATTTGAACGTCGTAGATGCCATCCCCACCCCCAATTGGTCGACTGGCTCTTGTGCCGATAGCACGTACAAAGCACCATTCGATGCCAGTACCACCTGACTGGCTTCCATGCTGGTAGCATGTAAAAAGCACTCACTACACTTTTGGAGTGGTTGGCATTAGGAAGGGTATCCAGCAGTAGAAACACTGCCAGATCAGACTGGAACCTGGTGCAGCCTCCATGGCTTCCCAGACCCCAGTCAAACCATCCAACCCATGCCAGCATGGAAAACGGCCGTTAACTGGTGATGATGATGATGATGTGGCAAGCTAACAGAAATAATTAGCAACATTTTACCCGTTGCTCCATTCTGAGTTGAAATTCCACCGAGGTCGACTTTGCCTTTCAACCTTTCAGGGTTGATTAATTAAGTACCAGTGAGGTATTGGGGGGGGAGATGTAATCGACTAGCCCCCTTTCCCCAAACTTTCAGGCTTTGTGCCTTTAGTAGTAACGTTTATTATTATTATTTTGCATCCACTCTCTAAACTGGGACGGCTTTAACAGTTTGACAGGATCCAATAACCCAGGGCTTGGATGCTTGATTTGGCTGGTTGATGCCCTTCCCAATACCAACCACTTCACACATGTACAGGGGCTGCATTCTTTGTTTGGCACCACCACTAAAGATGTTATGCCCTCAACAGGACTAAAGAATGCTCTCCACCTTACATTGTCTCCAACCTCTTTATAGAGTGTACTGGCTGCTTTATGTTGAGGCACCAACACTAGTGAGGTAGCCATGTCAGTCACAACTGGAAGTGGGAGACAGGAGAGGGGCTGATGACTTGTAAAGTGTTTGGGAAGTTGCAGTACAATGGGAGTGGGTGAGGGCAGGGGGAGATTGGTGTAAGAGAGTGATGGAGGAAGGGGAGTAATGTGTGAGTGAGAGAGAGAGAGAGAGAGTGATAAGAATGTATCATATTGCATGTGCAATGCTGCACCGTAATGAGATATGGATCTTGAAGAGAGAGGATTTGCAAAGAGTAGGAAGAAATTAAGTAGATACACTTCACTGCACATATATTGTTAGTTTGCATGAACATTGGAGGGTTAATAAGCAGAGAGAAGAATTGGACGAAAGAAGAGCAATCAGTGTACAAGGGAAAAGATTATGCTTCTATGAGCATATGATGGAAGCTGACAGCTGTATAAAGGAGTGTTGAATGGAACCTTTAGAAGAGGGAGACTTAGGAGATTCTGGGACAAACCCCTTCATCATTCATGGTGCTCACAAGTTCAGGACCTTCCTATTTTCTTTCCCCCCTATCAATATCTTCATCACCTGACCTCTCCTGCCTCTCTGTAACTATTTTAACTATTATGAATCAAGTGTTGGGCCTGAAAGAGACAAAAGTGGCTCAGTTCCTTTCAAGTGTTGGGCCTCAAAGAGACAAAGGTGGCTGAGTTCCTTTCAAGTGTTGGGCCTGAAAGAGACAAAAGTGGCTGAGTTCCTTTCAAGTGTCAGGCCATCCAGAGGCAAAGTGGCTGAGTTCCTTCAAGCATCATGTCTCACATAGGCAAAGTGACCAGAGTTCCTTTTGAGCGATGGGCCTCACAGGGGCAAAGTGGCTGAGTTCCTATCGAGTGTTGGGCCTCACGGAGGCAATAACCAATACCTTTGGCATAATGTTGTGCTTGAACAGAAGATCCATCAAGCTAAGCAATATGGCAATTGTGATAGATACTGGTGTTACGCAAATGGCACCCGTTATGGTGACATGTAAAAGCATTCATTACACTCTTGGAGTGGTTGGCATCAGGAAGGGCATCCAGCTGTAGAAAACCAACTTACACAGGGCATATATGACATCAGGGATGAAAAGGGTTGAGTAAGAGTTTTAAGAATCCAACAGCAGTTGGACTTGTAAAATTCTTCCCTGATAAAGGAGGTTGGTGGTATCTGATGATGAAATCAAGTTACAATCATTATTTTGGACCACCAAGCTCCCAGAAACAGCTGTTGGACTCGTAAAACTCTTACTCAATCCCTTTAATTCTTGATATCATTTATATTCTGTGTAAGTCACACTCTTTTGCATATGCACACATATGTGCATCAGCTGTATAAGTGAAGGCACAGGGCCTAGTGGTTAGGCCATCTGCCTAGTCAAGGCGGCGAGCTGGGAGAAGCGTTAGCACACCGGGCGAAATGCTTTGCGGTATTTTGTCTGCCGTTACGTTGTGAGTTCGAATTCCGTCGAGGTCGACTTTGCCTTTCATCCTTTTGGGGTCGATAAATTAAGCACCAGTTACGCACTGGGGTCGATGTAATCAACTTAATACCTATGTCTGTCCTTGTTTGTCCCCTCTGTGTTTAGCCCCTTGTGGGTAATAAAGAAATGGGTTAGGGCATTCCATTCATGATCATAAGGTCGTGAGTTCAATTCCCGGTGATGCATTGTGCCCTTGATCCAGTCACTTTATTTCACATTGCTCCAGTCCACTCAGCTGACAAAAACAAGTAGGACCTGTATTTCAAAAGGCCAGCCTGGTCACACTATGAGTCACACTGAATCTCCCTGAGAACTACGTTAAGGGTACATGAGTCTGTGGAGTGCTCACCCACTTGCACGTTAATTCCACGAGCAAGCTGTTCCCTTGATCGCATCAGCTGGGACCCTCGTCGTTGTAACCGACAGAGTGCTCCTATCTCTTTTTACTCTTTTACTTGTTTCAGTCATTTGACTGCGGCCATGCTGGAGCACCGCCTTTAGTCGAGCAAATTGACCCCGGGACTTATTCTTTGTAAGCCCAGTACTTATTCTCTCGGTCTCTTTTGCCGAACTGCTAAGTGACGGGGACGTAAACACACCAGCATCAGTTGTCAAGCAATGCTGGGGGGACAAACACAGACACACAAACACATACACACACATACATATATATATATATATATATATATATATATATATATATACATATATACGACGGGCTTCTTTCAGTTTCCATCTACCAAATCCACTCACAAGCCATTGGTCGGCCCGGAGCTATAGCAGAAGACACTTGCCCAAGATGCCACGCAGTGGGACTGAACCCGGAACCATGTGGTTGGTTAGCAAGCTACTTACCACACAGCCACTCCTGCGCCTATCTGTAAAAAAATTGTATCAAATGTATTTGTATATCAACTTGCTTATCCTTATATTTACTCCCCTACCTGCTCCAGTTCGTATCTCTTGAGCACTACAAAGTGTATTCTATAAGGAGAATACTTGTCTCTAATCTATAAACTATATATCATCATTAACATCCATTTTCCATGCTGGTAGGAGTTCGTTGGTTAGACAGGATCCGCCAAGCCACAGGTTTGCATTGTACTCCATGTCAGCTTCCGCATGCTTTTTTACTGTTCAATGCTCTCCCTAATACTAACTACTCTACAGCACAGTGCCCTGCACTGGGGTTTTTTTTTTTATATACCACCAGCACTTGTGAAGTGCCAAGTAACTTGCAAAACAGGAATCATCATCATTGTCGTTTAACATCCGCTTTCCATGCTACCATGGGTTGGATGGTTTCATTGTGGGCTGGCGAACCAGAAGGCTGCACCAGGCTCCAGTCTTGATCTGGCAGAACTATATCATCATCATCATCATCATTTAGTGTCTGTTTTCCATGCTGGGATGGATTGGACGGTTTGACTGGGGACTGGCAAGCTAGTAGGCTGCACTAGGCTCCAATCTGGTCTGGCATGGTTTCTACAGCTGGATGCCCTTCCTAATGCCAACCACTCCAAGAGTGTAGTGGGTGCCTTTTACATGCTACTGGCACAGAAGTCAATCACGCAGTACTGGCATCAACTATGTTCGGGCAGTGCCTTTTATGTGCCACCGGCACAGGAGCCAGTCGGGGCCACTGACATCAACCCACGCTTGAATGGTGCTTATTATGTGCCACCAGCACAAGTGCCAGTCGGGTGGCACTGGTATCAGCTACAACTACAATTTCCATTTTGATTTTACTTGACTCAATAGGTCTTATCAAGTGTCATGTATTGCTCAATGATTCAAGGGTACTTTTAAATTTTTAAATGGGCTGGTCATGTGACACTGGCATCAGTCACGGCTGTGGTCTCACTTTACTTGCTGAGCCTTCTCTATCAATATATATATATATATATAATCACTCATATTAAATACATAAATACTTTAATAGTATTAACACTTTGATACAATAGAGCACTCAATGTAAATTCAGTGTATAATATTCTCATTGAATATATTTAACTAAACATTTACATATATATATATATATATATATCATCATCATCATCGTTTAACGTCCATTTTCCATGCTAGCATGGGTTGGATGGTTCGACCGAGGTCTGGGAAGCCAGGAGGCTGCACCAGGCACCAGTCTGATCTGGCAGTGTTTCTACAGCTGGATGCCCTTCCTAACACCAAACATTATATATATATATTTACACACACACACACATATATATATACATACAGTATCATTATCATTTAATGTCCACTGTTCATGCTGGCATGGGTTGGACAGCTTGACCAGGGTTGGTGAGCTGAGGGGTTGCACCAGACCTCAGTGCCAATCACTCTGAGAGCGTAACAGATGCTTTTGCATGCCATCGGTGAAGGTCCCTGTTGTGTGACACAAGTATCTCCAGTGATTAGATTTCCCTCGGCTTGATGGACCTTCTTTTCATGCCCAGCATATTGCCAAATGTTTCGGTCATTTGCCATTGCCTCTGTGAGGCCCAATGCTCAAAAGGTTGTTTTTTTTTTACATGCCATCAACATGGGTGCTAGTTATGCAACACCAGCATTGGTCACATTGCCTCTGTGGGACCCAATGCTCGAAAAGCACTTTTTACGTGCCACAGGTCCCACCACAACTAGGATTTCACTTCTCAAGCACAGCATGTCACCAAAGGTCTCAGTCATTAGTCACACACACACACCATCATTATTTTAACGTCCACTTTTGTATACGATTTTCTGTAGCTGGTTGCCTTTCCTGTTTCCAAGCAAGGTTTCCCCCATGGTTAAACATGTCTTTTATGAAAGACCAGAAAGAAACAACATCACTTGCATGACAGTGGCTCTTGTTTACAACCATCTCATATGAAAACAAAGTTATATACACACTGACACACAGACACACACACAGATGTGTGTGTGAGATACAATTCTTTCAGCTTCTCTCAACCCAGGGCTAGAGTGGAAGACAGAAAGTCACCTGCCTAAGTGCCACACAGTGGGACTGAACTTAAAAGCATCATCATCATTGTTCAACTGTGGTCGAGACATAGTTTTTTCAAATGGTTAATAATGTGTGCGCGTGTCGCTACTACACACATTGGAAAGCATTGTACAACCAAGCACTAAAGAAGATCTTTCCTCCTCCATGAAACAAAGCTGTTCCCGCTGGACGTCAACCCAGTATTTCTAATCTACGGACCAAGGGATTTGTTGTAAGGTTATCTCCCTAGACAGATTGCCTTCACTACGGCTAAGGAGCCCTTTCTACCCCACTGACACAGGTTGTACTGGTTTACAGTACATGATTGGAAAGTTAGCTTCTTAACAATAAGACCTCACCTACATCTTTGTTATTTTGTAATCAGCAGAAAGGTGTAAAAGAGACTCAAGTGTCCAGAATTTTGTCCAAGGTACTTATCAGATTTATCACTTACTATGCATGATGGGTGTCATGTAAGAACTCCTTGACCTTTGAGTTACTTTTACAGCTTGTTGCCAACAAATATCATCATCATCATCATCATCCAATGTCCGTTTTCCATGCTGGCATGGACTGGACAGTTTGACTGGAGTTGGCAAGGCCAGGAGCCACACCATGTTCCAATTGTCTGTTCTGCCATGGTTTCTATGGCTGGATGCCCTTCTTAACACCAACCACTTTACGGAGTGTACTCAGTGATTTTTGTATGTCCCACCAATCATCATTGTTTAACGTCAAGCATGTGGTGGTTAGTCAGATCCACAGATATTCAATTGGACTTTCACAAAAAAGACACCAAAGAATATGTACTGCCTGTTAAAACAAGTATTTCAACCTCACCAATCAATCACTGCTTCTCTACATTTCAAAGATGGATAGGTTTTAATCAGTAATCAGAAATACTTTTCAGCATCAGATTCTGAAGAGATCAATAAAGCATTCCACAGAACCTCTTTCCCCAATCCATCCAAAATAGATAAGTCACAGAAAAATCTTTTGCAGTGCCATGTTAGTAAAGAAATGGATAATAAGTCTACGACAGAGGAAGTCAAAACTGCATGAAGTGAGCATGTACCAACTGAAGTTATTAAGCTTGGTGGGGATATATTGGCTGTGACCACAAGAACTGTTAACATATGGAATGATTCACCAGTTCCACAGCTACACTGATTTTACTGCACAAGAAAAAAAGGCACCAAGCGCAAATTTGGTAACTTCCATGGTATTTCCTTAACTTGTAACACTTGTTGAGACTACCGACAGATATTCCCTCATTGTCCCCTACTCTCAATGTGGATTTAGATTTGGTAGAAGCATTAGACTGTTGCAGAAGAAATGAACAGGGATTTCTTCCCTTCTGCTGAGTTTTCATTGATCCTGTGAAACCCTTTGATACAGTGGTGAGTGTTGGGTAAGTTGAGGCGGCCACCTAAGTTTGTCGATTTGTTTGTCCAACTTGACACAAGTATAAACTAAAAAGGGGTTTCTAAGAGAACTGATTCGAAGACGGTTTGCCTCTGCGCCAAGTGAGTTCTTAGCTTTGCTCTACAACAGCTACTTGAATATTTGACCCTTTGGCATTCAGATGTCTTTGGCCAGTTTATTGCTCATTTAGAATTAGGCATCATCTTGTAGCTTCAAGATTTCAATGATGTGATTGTTTATTTTAGAATGACATTGTAGAGTAGGTGTAAGAGACCAGATCTGGCCATACTGAACATAAAACAGACAGGATATCTGGACCAATGCTGATGCCACATAGGAAGCATTCAACCCACTCTGTAAAGTGGTTGGCATTAGGAAAGGCATCCAGTTGTAGAATTGATGCCGAAACAGCCAGTGGAGCTCATTGCAGGCTTCTGACTTGCCAGCTCCTGTCAAGTTGTCCAACCCATGCCAGCATGGAAAACAGATGTTAAATGATAATGATGACAATGACGACGATGATGATGATGGTAATGATGACTGGTTTAAATGCTAAAGGGTTAAGGACTGTGATGGATGCATCTTAGCTATTGCACAACAAGTAAACTGCTGGTTATGAATTGTTTCTAAATCAAAGCCCTTTATAACCCTAGAACCTCTTCTCCAGTGACTGTACTGCTTCAGGGCTTAACAATAAACCTGAAGAACAATAAGATGATGTTTTAGACCTTCTCCAGGAAAGACATATGTAAAAGTGAGCGAGATTGTTGCCAGTACCACCTGACTGGGCCCCGTGCCAGTGGCACATAAAAAGCACCCACTACACTCTCGGAGTGGTTGGCGTTAGGAAGGGCATCCAGCTGTAGAAACTCTGCCAGATCAAGACTGGAGCCTGGTGCAGCCATCTGGTTCGCCAGCCCAATGTCAAAAATCGTCCAACCCATGCTAGCATGGAAAGCGGACATTAAACGATGATGATGATGAATTTGTCCAAGGGATCAGACTTGATGTAGTGGATTTTCTTGTGTCTCCAGGAAAGAATGCTTAGATTCCAAAATCAATTTAAGAATTATCCAGGCTTAAATTGTACTTGGGACACAGGAAAAATGAATCAGTTCAAAAAGGGATTTGAAGCTGTTCCCCAAGGTTTGCCTCTATGACATTCACATCATCAACCCATGCTAGCATGGAAAACGGACGCTAAACGACGATGATGATGATGATGATGATGTTCCTTGCAAAAACTCATCCAAGACATGCAAGATTTCTCAGACATATATTAAACATGAGATGGAAATCTTTTACACCTGACACAAATGTTGTAGTATGGATGCTTGCCTTCTCATCTAATATATGCAATCGTTGGATCCTGTCACTCATCTTGATGATTTAAGGTTTCCAAAGTCATTTCTTTACAGAATTAGTTGTGACCCCAACACAAAAACAAAACGGAAATTTCATGACATTACAGTAACAATTTTATATCCTTAAACAACAAGACGGTTCCTTGGGAACATCTGATATTGAACAGAAGCTAATGGCAGTCCACAGTTTGAGGAACTGAAATTCCCCCATCAAATAGTGCAACATAATGACCAAAAAAGTGAAGAATGTTCAGCATGATAGAAAGTCCAGAGATAATCTTGCCCATCGAGTTTGTGGTCATATGACACTTTAAAAGGCAGACTTGTGCACCCATTGGGAGACTTGCATGAGGTGTTTATGTGTATAGAGTTCCAACAACACCAGTCGAACACTGCAGTCATTTATGTCTAAAGGTATGTTCATCTACTACAAGGCTAAAAATCCCTTTTGGATGAGGGTGGCACTACCGTTGGTGTGATTTGGACAAAATTATGCACTTTATTGCTAAAAATTTAAAACAAATTCAGAACTAGGCAGTTATTGGAGGGCCCATGGCAGAAATGCTATCAAACTTGTAACAGACTGCAACAGGAAAGCGGTTATACTCCAAAGTGAGTTGAGAACCATTACATACAGATGTATATATTCTGAGTTTAACGTTAGCATTTTATGAAGCTAAATTTATAAGTTCTAAAATTGCAGAAAAATTTGTTACTGGGCAGTTTAGTTTAATAGCAAAGCACTTGACATGTATGACAGAAGATGTTAGTGTATTACTATTCCAGCACGAAGAGATACAATGGTATCCGATGACTAGTAAATATTGTGGCTACTAGAGTACAATGGCAGTCACAGATCACAGCAGTGGGAGGAATGTACTTTACAACAGCCACAGAGTACACATATGGACATATGAGCACATAAGTGCGCACCTCATCAACTGGCACAAAGCCACCCCCACTCCCAGCTGACGGGGTTTTGTCTTGCAAGTTACTTTAGTGACCCTGTCAGTGCTGGTGCCACATAAAAAGCACCCCATACACTCTGTAAAATGGTTGGTGCTAGGAAGATCATCCAGCTATAGAAACCATGCCAAAGCAGGCAATAGAACTTGGTGAAGTCGTCTGGTTTGTCAGATCCTGTCAAACAGTCCAACACATGCCAGCATGGAAAACCGACATTAAACAGTGATGATGTGTGCACAGTTTGTGTCAGATTACACCTTTCTTTGGCTGGACTCAAATCTCATTTGAGGACCCATGAAAAACAAACCTCCACCAACAACTGTACCTGTATATTTGTGCACACCTTTCAATGCTGTGTATGCCATGAGGTCTGTAAATCTAACGGAGGCCTCAAAAGACATTTTAAGATCCACAAAGAGCAGAACTCAACTGCAACTCTTATTGGTCCACATTGGATATGCAATCTATGTGGGTGTCCTTTTAATACATTGTCTGGTCTAAAAAGCC
This sequence comes from Octopus sinensis, assembly GCF_006345805.1. Lineage (NCBI taxonomy): Eukaryota > Metazoa > Mollusca > Cephalopoda > Octopoda > Octopodidae > Octopus > Octopus sinensis. The sequence goes on along the minus strand of NC_042997.1, from coordinate 211,123,798 downwards.
ACATCAGACACCATGATGGATCTTAGGTGTAAGTACAAGAGGTGATCAGACTCTGCATAAGGACTAGAGAACCACCACACATATAAATTAGAAAAAAACACCTTTTATCAATTCAAATTGAACAATTAAATTACACCATCTAGAAAATTATATATACTCTTTTTCTCTTTTACTTGTTTCAGTCATTTGACTGCGGCCATGCTGGAGCACCGCCTTTAGTCGAGCAAATCGACCCTGGGACTTATTTTTTGTAAGCCCAGTACTTATTCTATCGGTCTCTTTTGCCGAACCGCTAAGTGACGGGGACGTAAACACACCAGCATCGGTTGTCAAGCAATGCTAGGGGGCAAACACAGACACACATACATATATATATATATATATATACGACAGGCTGCTTTCAGTTTCCGTCTACCAAATCCATTCACAAGGCATTGGTCAGCCCGGGGCTATAGCAGAAGACACTTGCCCAAGATGCAACGCAGTGGGACTGAACCCGGAACCATGTGGTTGGTTAGCAAGCTACTTACCACACAGCCACTCGTGTGCCTAATAGAAATATAAAATAACAATAATATACCAATGTAAGAGAGATGGTGAAATGCCAGGGTATACTCACAAGTAACAAGAATCAGAGCATAGATGGGATGGTAGAGTAAAGAAAAGAGGGGTACAAAGGACATAAACATACACATGTGTTGCCAAGAAGGCACAAGTAAGGAGTGGGGATTGCAACAACCTGGGTAGAAAAATAGGGAGTGGGGAAAGCAGTGATACAGTGAGCAGGACAGGAAAGGTGACAAAGGAAGACAATCATAGTTTATGAAGAGAAAGATGCTGTTTAGAAGAGGTGATGTAGGTCGGTTTCTTGGGGTAGGGTTTGTGAAAAGGTTGCTGTTACACGTGGGTGGGACACAACACTTCTAGCCCTCAGTTTTGCCAATGTGGGCAGGTAGAGCCTCATAGTGCCAAATATTTTGGTCCATTGTCATTTCGTCTGTGAGCCTAAGATCAGTCCTCACCACTTCCTCCCATGCCTTCCTCAGCCTCCTTCTCCCATAGGTATCATCCACCTTCAGTGACAGGCACTTCTTCACACACAGACACATCACAAGTCCAAACCACCACATTCTCCTCTCCTGCACGCCACATTCCAGTCCCTCTTATGCCCAACTTTTCTCTCAATACAGTTCTGCTCTGTTGGTCATGCACACTCGTGTTGCAAATCCAATGAAGCATACAATGTTCATTCCTCTCCAGTCAAAGCCCATGTCCCCCTATCGTGTAATACAGCCGTTGGCACACAGGCATCATACAATCTACCTTTCACTCTGAGAGTCCTTTCGTTGCCAACAGAGGTAGCAGCTCTCTGAACTTCCTCCACCCTATTCTTATTCTAGAAACAATACTTGCAGAGCATCCACCCCCTTTACTAATCTGGTCACCTAAATAGCAGAAACTATTTACTACCTCAAGAGAGCCTCCTGGGCATTTGACAAAGTCCCTCGTGCCCTTAGTGCTTATTGTTCCTGCACATCTGCCACACATGAAAGCAACCCCATCTGTTAACCTACCTACGATTCCACTGCATCTCTTATGCATCCATAGCTTAGACCCCTTCCCTACATACCTCCACCTCCACCACCACCACCACCATTTTCCATCTACCTGATGGAAGGGGAGTCTTGTCTGCTTTCTTGCTTATAACAACTTTAGTCTTTGCTAAGTTAACTTTCAGGCTCATTGATTCCAGGTTTTGCTTCGAGACCCAAAACTTCTTCTCCACTTCTGCTTCAGATTCTGCAATAAGAGCAAGCTCATCAGCATATAGCATTTCCCATGGGCATCCAGTTTTGAATTGCTCTGTTATGGCCTGGAGAACTATGATGCAGAAGAGTGGACTGGTCCCTGGTAAACTCCATCTTGTATTCAAGGCTGACTCTCACCTTACTGACACGGCTTGAACAGCTCTAACGAGCCACTCCTCATCAACTTTAGCGACCTCTGGACAGCTGACCAATTACCTGCTTTCCATGGTGTAAAAGTGATCAAAATGACCCATCCACACCTGGATGGGATGCTAGTCTGTTGCAGGGTTACTCATTTACCTCTGAATGAACTGGAGCAATGTGATATAATGCACTGCCCAGTCTGGGATTCAAAACTGCAGTCTTGAGACCATCAGTGCAATGTTCAAATCACAAAGCATTCCACTTAAGTACAAAGGGGTAATTAAATAGTCTATATTGTTCTTCCCAAATTTGTAGCCTTGTGCCTAACATACTCATCTGAAACAAGATTGGTAAACTTGCTGGACAAAATACCTTGTTGTGTTTCTTCTACTCCTTTATTCAAATCTGAATAGAAATCCCATTGGGATCAGCACCGCCTTTCATCCTTTTAGGTTCAATAAACTAAAGTATCTGAGAAGTAACTGAAGTCAATCATCATCATCATTGGCATGGGTTGGACGGTTCAACTGGGGTCTGGGAAGCCAGGAGGCTGCATCGGGCTCCAATCTGATCTAATAGACAAAACCCCCTCTCAGATTTTAGGTGTTCTGATTATGTTAGACACAATCCTTATTAGTCATCACTAGTGAAGTACAAGAGCCAAAAACAGGCAAGTAATTTAGTTCTGCATTTTACATGTGTAATTTGGTCCCTCTAGGTTTCGTCCATACTAGGAACATATTTATCAGGTCAACCCATAAGTTCTGTCCGATTTTACCTTTTTTAAAATTGAATGAAATTTAATAGTATTTTAGAATGTCTAATGGAATTAAAAATTATTTTTATACATTTCTATATATTTAAACTAATAAAAAATTGTTTTACAGAATAGAATTAAAATTTCTTTGATTAAAATCCTATGGAAGTATCCAAAGAGCATTTAAGGCACATAATGCTTTATGAGTACAAAAAAGGGAAACTCTGCAGCAGAAGCGACTCAAAACATACACTCAGTTTATGGGAAAGAATGCTTGAATGAAAGAACTTGTAGAAGATGGTTTGCAAAATTCAGAAGTGGAGATTTCAGCATTGAAGATGAAGATCGAACAGGACGTCCAGTTGAGTTTGATGATAAGCTCCTTGAGGCATTACTTGAAGAAAATCCTGCATTATCAGTTGAAGAATTGGCAATAAAGCTTAGTTCAAACCATACAACTGTTTATCATCATCTTCAACAACTTGGAAAGGTTCCTAAACTTGGAAAATGGGTACCTCATGAATTGTCCAAAAGCAACCACAAATCCTGAGTTGACATCTGCTCTTCTCTCCATTCTCGCAAACTCATTTCACCCTTTTTGGATAGACTTGTGACTGGTGATGAAAAATGGATCTTCTTTCGAAATGTTAAATGTCGTAAACAGTGGATTGGTAAAAAGGAAAAAGCTCAACCACAACCGGAAAGGGAACTTCATGGGAAAAAAAGGTTCTTCTCTCTATCTGGTGGGATTGCAAAGGAGTAATTCACTTTGAATTGTTACCACCTAATGCAACAATCAATGCTCAAGTCTACTGTCAGCAATTAGAGCGTTTGAACCAAGCTTTGAAGAAAAAAAGATCCACTTTAGCAGTGATTCCTGATAGGCTGGAGGCTTTCCCTGTCAATTGCTTTATCTACCAAGGTACTATCAATTCGGGTAGCTTGTCCCTCAATTGGGTCAACCTTTGGCAAACTCTCCTCTTCCCATTCATTCTCCACATTCAGCAGTCTATCATAATGGCATCTGCAAGCCTCTTTCTTGGCAGAATCATTAAATGCAGCTGCACTATCATCCATGCAGACACATTTCTCTCCTATGACATCACAATTTTCTCTTGCACACTGTTCTTTGGTCCTTGCATCACTAAACATAGGCAAACTTCCTCTTTTCTGCTTCTCCCTTGGCTAGATATACCTGTCTCCTAGCTTCCCTTCTGGCGATCTGATACAGCTCCCCAGGTTTTCCAGATCTGTTTCTATGCTCTAATAGCCCTGTCTACAGTATTGTTTCACCACTACATTACCCAAGCTCTGGTTGGGACTTTGCACCACCCACAGATTTGGTCTGTGGCACTTAGCAAGTTGTCCTGCAGGAATTCTCAATTGCCCTCTAATGTCACAATTTTGTAACTCCACCTCCCTCTCACCAAATTTTTCAATTAGGATGTCCCCAAATTTATGAAGTATATATAAGCTTCTGAAACCTTTTCCAGATTTGGCCTGCTTCTCGGCATCCTTCTGGCCTGGAGTCTGAAGTCACTAACGTCTAGTCTATGCTGAGGGATACATTCTTCACCAGAGCACATTGTGCCCAGATTGGCTATTTCGGGGGAAAAAAAAAATCATATCTTAGGTTAAAATAATCACCGGATAGTGGTTGAGGGCTTATTTAAACCACAATTTTAAGGGCTATCAGCTGGAACCAAGATTAATTGGGTTTTTTTGTCTATGGGGATTTGGATTAACAAAATCAGGGCATACTGACCAAAATTGCCTTTTTGGTGTATTGTGGTTAAAAACGATTATCTGCAAGATCTCGCCAACTTTCAATCAAAGATAACACCCATGACATCTTCAGAAGAATGTCCATCATGTTGCATCCAGCAACTGCTTTGGAATGTCCCAGCCCAAGTTATTCTGTTTGTGGTGAAGTTGGTCACACAGCCCATCTCTTCAAAACATAAGAAGGTGTCTGCTTTGACAGAAGAACAATCAAGAATCGAATCACTGACTGGGCCCATATTACGCATATTTATTGTTTGACATTGTCGCTTTAATATTTGTTGTGAATAATAAGTGATCAGTTTTCACAATTTAGTGCAAATGATTCGGATTTTCTTTGTGAATCATAGGGGAGATTGATTGTATTTTCCTTTGTGGTGAGGTGTGGTGCTGCCTTGACTGGCTTCCGTGCCGGTGGCACGTAAAAAGAACCAACCGATCATGGCCATTACCAGCCTACCCTGGCACCTAAAAAGCACCATCCGTATGTAGCCGATGTCAGCGCCGGCTTGACTGGCTTCTGTGTCGGTGGCACGTAAAAACCACCAACCGATCATGGCCATTGCCAGCCTCGCCTGGCACGTAAAGGCACCCACTACACTCACGGAGTGGTTGGCATTAGGAAGGGCATCCAGCTGTAGAAACACTGCCAGATGAGACTGGAGCCTGGTGCAGACTCCTGGCTTCCCAGACCCCAGTTGAACCATCCAAACCATGCCAGCATGGAAAACGGACGTTAAACGATGATGAGGATGATGTGAGGTGGGGTAGACTATGGTAAAGTTTCAATCCAGGGATGTGTTGAGAATACTTTCGTTTTGTTATCTCGTATTTCAGCCCTTCTTCAATTTCAGTGTAAGCAGAGCAAAATCCTCCAAGCCAGAATCTCACCTTCCTAATCAGATTTTTACCCCATAAAATAGGTTAAATACTAAAAAAAATGCATTTAAGATCAATTATTTCAAGAAAGTTATTAGGTTTTGAGTCCATTTTATGTTTCCTGTTTTCATACCTGTTTAATCACGTTGGGGTCAATAATTACCAATTTGACCCAATTTTGGTTGGTTTTGATGTTTGGTACCCAAATTGGAATTATACTTTCTGTATGCTCTCTTAACTCCTTTGAATTGATTTTTTTTTCCCACAGTTTACATATAAATGTTAAGGATGTCAAATATGTCAACCCTTAATATGTCAAAATTTGTCCTTTTTAAAAAAATTATCAAATTTGAGGGGGTTTTACCAAAAATTTGGATATTTCTAATGCATCCCCTATTTTCTCAAATTTATGTTGGCCTATGCACTCTAAACTGTGGCTTGACTGAAAGACAATAAAAAATACTTCTAAATAAGTTCAAACAGAGGTTAAAAATCTTTTTTGTGAAAGAAAATGTTTGATCATAAAATACTCAAAAAAAAATGTAAATTTCGTTAAATTGGCTGACTTTAAAGAGCTAGAAAAATTGAACCAGACATTATTTTAAACTCAAGTTTTTTGCTTTGTAATCTCGAGTTTAGAGAACCAGAAAATATGCATTTTAAACATCAGGGGGAAAACTTCCAAAAATGATAAATTCCCACTCTGGGCACAATGTGCTGAGAGGGTCTTTGTATTTAGAGCAACCATACATTCCGCTCCCTGGTGAGAATGTAACCAATCTGGCTAGCATAACCACCTGATTGGTAGGTTATCAGGTTGCTGGCTGGCTTCCTGAAGTTGGTGTTGCAGATCAATAGATTATTTGCATCACAGTAGCCTTGTTCCCTCTTCTTTTCGAGAACCAATTCTATGGCCCCCATGTACACCAGGGTAAATACTGGGCTGTCGTCAAACATGCCCAGTCATCATCATCATCATTTAACGTCCATTTTCCATGCTAGAATGGATTGGATGGTTCGACTGGGGTCTGAGAAGCCAGGAGGCTGCATCAGGCACCAGTCTGATCTGGCAGTGTTTCTATGGCTGGATGCCCTTCCTAACGCCAACCACTCCGTGAGTGTAGTGGGTGCTTTTTACGTGCCACCTGCACAGGTGCCAGGGGGGTCCGGCATTGGTCACGATCGGTTGGAGCTTTTAACGTGCCACTGGCACGGAAGCCAGCCAAGGCGGTGCTGGCAACGGCCATGTTCGGATGGTGCTTTTCATGTGCCACCGGCACAGAAGCCAGTCGGGGCGGCACTGGCAATGGCCACGTTCGGATGGTGCTTTTCATGTGCCACCGGCACAGAAGCCAGTCGGGGCGGCGCTGGCAATGGCCACGTTCAGATGGTGCTTTTCATGTGCCACCGGCACAGAAGCCAGTGAAGGCGGCACTGGCAACGGCCACGTTCGGATGGTGCTTTTCATGTGCCACCGGCACAGAAGCCAGTCGGGGCGGCACTGGCAATGGCCACGTTCGGATGGTGCTTTTCATGTGCCACCGGCACAGAAGCCAGTCGGGGCGGCGCTGGCAATGGCCACGTTCGGATGGTGCTTTTCATGTACCACCGGCACAGAAGCCAGTGAAGGCGGCGCTGGCATCGGCCACGTTTGGATGCTGCTTTTCATGTCCCACTGGCACAGAAGCCAGTCGGGGCGGCGCTGGCATCGGAAAATACGAGGCCGCCATTCAGCAGGTTTACATTATCCAATGTGTCCTACCTTCAAGATGCTATTTGAAGGACGTTTTAGTATTTATTCCAGCATGTCAAGCAACAATGCAGACTCCCCCTTTTTTGTGCAATGTAAGATATCACTTCTTAAGTGTCGGTACAGTCTCATTCTATTGTTGACATTTTCTGCCCATGTATGGCTGCACCACTCCTTACAGCTACAGATATTTCTTTACTTTAGTTTTAATCTGCTTCTGGTTCAGTTCTAGCTGCAGATCCTTCACCGAGTCTCTTATTTGTTGCAGTTTGTTGTAATTAGTAATGCTGATAAGAGAGATTGTGTTATTGGAGGTTAATTCTGTATTTAGTGGAAGGGGTTCTGGTAATTATAAAGTTTGTTATAATGATAGGCTTGGAGGCTAATTAGTGCATAGTTTACCATGTTAATGATTTGTAGGTACGTGGTACTTCATTATGCAACCATAATATTATACTGTAACGTATATTCTATGTTTTTATAGGCCAACACCACATTCTACTGTGTTAGCAGTGATCTTTACATCATTTCTACAGAAATTGTAGCCAGCATTGATTTTTGCTACATTTTGTATCGAGATGGCTAATGAGTGCATATGCCATTACCCTTTGGGAGAAGGAGGGGGGGTTGCCCTTCATCAGCACTCATCTGACCCATGTGGGTTTATGGAAGTTAGATATGTGCAGAGTATTTGCTTGTTAGCTTAATCTGGATTGTTTAGGATGTAAAGGGGGTTTAGTTATAGGGCTGTTACACCTGTTCTCATGTTACCTGTTGTTCCAGTCCACTCAGCTGGCAAAAATGTATTTCAAAGGGGCCATCCTTGTCACACTCTGCAACACACTGAATCTCTCCAAGAACTACATAAAGATGACATATATTTCTGTGGAGCGCTCAGCCACTTGTGCATGAATTTCATGAACTGTGCAGATGAACCGGAACACTCGTCATAACCGACCGAGCGCCAGTTGTTTCCGTACCATTTACTCTCGAGCATTTCATGTATCTACTCCATAACAGGGCACAGTCCTCTGTCCCTCTCTACCTTTAACTTCTCACCAACTGGCACAATACCACCCATGCCTCAATACTAATCCCTACTCCCAGTTTTTAAAGGGAGCTTTTGTCTTGCAAGGTACTCAGTGACCCTGTCAGTGCTAGTACCACATAAAAAGCATGAGTGCTGGTACCTTGTAAAAAGAACCGATGCTGCATAAAATGCACCCAGGACACACTGTAAAGTGGCTGGCATTTGGAAGGGAATCCAGCAATACAAACCATGCCAGAACAAACACTTAGAGCTGGTGCAACCCTCTGACTTGCTACTCCTGTCAAACCATCCAACCCATGCCAGCATGGAAAACAAACGTTAAAGAATGATGATGATGATATATATAGTATCACATCTACATCAAAGGCTTCACTGACAGTCCCTCATCTATAACACCTCTATCATCTCTACCTTTCATTCTTCTTACCATGGTCAATGCTTTTTATCTCTCATGCCTCTCAAATCCATACCCCTATTCTCTCAATCACTCCTTCCTCTTCTCAATTTCACTAGTAGGGACGGCAGGGGATCTCTGTTCGCCATTTCTTCCAATGTAACAAAATATGTCACTGGACCGAGCATGGCCGTTCGCCAGCCTTGTCTGGCACCTGTGTCGGTGACACATAAAAAACACCATCCAAGCGTGGCCGTTCGCCAGCCTCGTCTGGCACCTGTGTCGGTGGCACATAAAAAACACCATCCGAGCGTGGCCATTCGCCAGTGTCGGTGGCACATAAAAAGCACCCACTACACTCACGGAGTGGTTGGCGTTAGGAAGGGCATCCAGCTGTAGAAACACTGCCAGATCTGATGGGAGCCTGGTGCAGCCTTCGGGCTTCCCAGACCCCAGTTGAACCGTCCAACCCATGCTAGCATGAAAAGCGGACGTTAAACGATGATGATGATGATGATGACCTATTTGAAACTCCAACCAACACTCGTGTAACTATTCACTGATACAACGCACGTCTAATTCTCATTCTTGCTACCACCAACCTTATTGCTCAATCTCTCTGATCTACATCAAAGCTTATTTTGGTCATACATACGTATCACGGAATGTCGAGTACCTCAATCACTCGTCTATCACAAGTCACAATCATTCATGACTCCCGCGCTGTAAAACGTTGCTGAGCGAGCAAAGATGCAGCGAGGTGAAGATCCCTTAACAGCACTGTCACCGATTTGTCACCTTTCTGGCTGGTGTTACGAAAAGAAGCACTCGAGTACATTCTGCGCAATGGTTGTTGACAGGAAAGGCATCGGGTCGCAGAAAGTAATCCAACGATGAAACGCGCGAGTGAAATGCGATCCTTTGATCCGTTTAGATAAGCAGGACTGACTGTAGCAACCCGTCCAACCCACGCAAGCATGGAAAGCGAATGTAAAACGATGATATATATAAATATATATAGTATGAACGAACCATAACAAAACAAACATATAACTATAACTACATACATTATATATGTATGTGTGTGTGTGTGTGTGTGTATATATATATATATATGCACACATATGTAACAAAACGTGTGTATATACACATGTGTATGTATGTGTGTGTGGGTATATATGTATATCTCGGTATATATATATATATATATATATAATTATTTCAAGGATATAAATATGTCTTAAAGAGATGTCAGCTTCGTGTGTGTGTGTGCGTGTACACAAACAAACATGTATATAAAGAAGAGAAAAACTGCTTCATTACATTAACGAAAGACAAGAATAAATGTCAAGCGCTGAAACTGGATAGATTTTAAATCTAAACCATTAATTCCACAACTAAACGTAATTCGAACAAAGAATTCTCCTCGTTTCTCTTCCTTCTTCTTTCCTTTCTTTCTTTCTTTGATATTCTTTTTCTTTTTTTTTTTTTTCAACGAATATTTTTATCGTCTTCAAAGTATTAAAATAATAAATAAAAAAAACAGTGAAAAAAAAGGAAAATAATTGGCCAAAAATATTATTGGTATGACGCGACTGCCGACTTTGCAATGAGGCAGCACCAATGCTTCTTCCTGCAGAGTACAAGAACCACTCTTACTGGACTCATATATATATATAGATTTACATATAAATATATATGAATATGTATATATGTGTATATATATATATATATGTAAATCTGTATATATATATATATATATAGATTTACATATATATACATATATATATATATATATATATATTTACTCTCTGTTTTGTATCAGATCGAAACTAACCATGACTTAATTTCTCCCCTCACACCGTCTCCGAGGAAGGGATATCATTAATTAACATCACAGAAACAGCTGTAAGACCTTCTCTCTAGAAATGCTCTGATACCTATACAGCCTTGGGGGGTTGTTTTTTTATCTCACTACGCAGAAAATACATATATGTGTATGTATATATGTGTATATATATGCTTTAGCTTATTAAATGTTGCATACAAGCGCCGATTAGGATGATCTTGTGTTTGATCTGTTGGTGTTTCGGGACACACTGACACACAAACAACACAGCAAGCCATGCGCCACACTCAGAGCGCCACTCGGCGCCGCCGCCGCCAATCAGAGCAAACAGTTTGTTGTGTGTGTGTGTGTGTGTGTGTGTTGTTGTTGTTGTTGTTGTATGTGTGTGTGTGTGTGTGTGTGTGTTATGTGTGTGTATGTTGTTGTTGTTGTTGTGTATAGTGTGTGTGTGTGTTTTAATGAAATCACTAACCTGGAAGAATACTCCGACAATATTCACGGCTGTGTATGTATATATATATATATATACACACGGGTAGACAGACAACACCAGTTGCTGGAAGGGTTTGCTCAATGTCTGTTTGTGCAGTAGAAGAGGTTAAAGAGGTGAGAGAGCCTTCTTCACGTCTCCATCGCCAGTTTTATTGCTGAAGCCTCACAACTTGCATCGCTGACAATGAGTACACCAGTGCGCATGCTCACTGCAACACCACTCGTTACAACACGGCAAGGGAGACAACTACGAACCAAAGCCACCACACACACACACACACACACACACACGGGCAGGCGTTACACTTGCTAGAAATAACAGCCAAATATTGCGTAAATCACCCACTACCTGTTTCTTAACTACCCAGAAGGGGCCTAAAAACAGAGAGGACAGGTAAGGACAGACAAACGGATTAAGTCGATTACATCGACCCCAGTGCGTAACTGGTACTTAATTTATCGACCCCGAAAGGATGAAAGGCAAAGTCGACCTCGGCGGGATTTGAACTCAGAACGTAGCGGCAGACGAAATACCTATTTCTTTACAACCCACAAGGGGTTAAAACACAGAGGGGACAAACAAGGACAGACAAACAGATTAAGTCAACTATATCGACCCCAGTGCGTAACTGGTACTTAATTTATCGACCCCGAAAGGATGAAAGGCAAAGTCGACCTCGGCGGAATTTGAACCCAGAACGTACTGGCTGCCGAAATACCGCTAAGCATTTCGCCCGACGTGCTAACGTTTCTGCCAGCTCGCCACCTTATTAAATCACCCACTACCGTCTATGGATTTAATATTTTTTTGTTAAGCAAACATTCTTCCCGCAACATCACCCGTACAATAGAGCAAGGGAGACAACAACGAACCAAAGCCAGCCACACAGGCAGGCGTTACACTTACTAGAAATAACAGCCAAATATTTCATAAATCAACCTCCACCATCTAGATGTTTAGTATTTTATTTTTTAGTACACATTCTTTCAGCAATACCAGTCATACAATACAGCAAGGGAGAAAGGCGGCGAGCTGGCAGAAACGTTAGCACACTGAGCGAAATGCTTAGCGGTATTTCGTCTGTCTTTACGTTCTGAGTTTCAAATTCCGCCGAGATCGACTTTGTCTTTCATCCTTTCGGGGTCGATAAATTAAGTACCAGTGCGCACTGGGGTAGATGTAATCGACTGCCCCTCCCGTCACCAAAAAATTTGGGGTCTTGTGCCTAGAGTAGAAAAGAATACAGCAAGGGAGACAACTACGAAGCAAAGCCAGCCACACATGCAGGCATTACACTTGCTAGAAATAACAGCCAAATATTTCATATATCACCCCCTACCATCCATGTGTTTAGTATTTTTTTAGCGCTCATTCTTTCTGTTAGTCGACGGCAAACGAAGACATCTTCGCTTTTCTCCTAATATTCACCATGTAGAACATCTGTGACAGCTGGAAAAGGAGAGAATTACAAAAGTATCCAGCTGGAACACAATTCATCTCAACAGACAGGAGAAACTCGAAATGAAGTTCGCCTTATTTGAGGGAAAGCGTCGAGTTGAGAAATTGTCAGCCCAACAGCCGAATGAGACCATGCAACTTCACACACTATTAAGAAAATTGCAGTTGCTCTATCCAGATTACAAGTTCAGGTTTATACCTGTAATTATTGGGACCCTGGGATATGTAACATACTGCCTAAATACCAATCTTGAGAAATTAGGCTTCTCAAAACCAGAAAGGAGAAAGCTAATTCAAAGACTACAGATCCAGTCCATCAGTGGAACTGTAAAAATCTGTAAAACATTCCAGAAGTTTCATCATCATCGTTTAACGTCCGTTTTCCATGCTAGCATGGGTTGGATGGTTCGACCGGGATCTGGTAAGCCATGGAGGCTGCACCAGGCTCCAGTCTGGTTTGACAGTGTTTCTACAGCTGGATGCCCTTTCTAACGCCAACCACTCCATGAGTGTAGTGGGTTTTTTACGTGCCGCTGGCACGAGGGCCAGAGCAGGCTGGCAAACGGCCACGATTGGTTGGTGCTTTTTACATGTCGCATGTCTAAATATGCAAGTATATACATGAGCATACATACATAAAACCAGAGGTGGACACTGTTAATCAAAAAGTTAACATCATTAATCATTAATCTGTTAACCAAAAAGTTAACTTTGTTAATCATTAATCCATTAATTCTTTGAAAATGTAATGAAAGTTAATGTTAATCCATTAACATTAGTTTTTATTGAAAAAAGGCACAACTACAGTTTGATACCCCAACTGACTTTGTTGCCTCATAATCTCCAGAAAAATGAATGCACCAAATAATCGCTTATATCCTTTAGACTGAGTTTATGTAAAGATTTGGTGGAAAAATTTTCAGAGGCATTGGGGAGAGGAGTTTCTGAAAATTCACAAGAGCCGACATTTTCCCAGGGAACTTTCCGGAAAATAGGTATTTTCTAATGAAATTTTATACAAATAACTTTCAAACAGTGTAGATTATGATTACAAAGAAATTTGTAGGTAAAATTTTTGGAAGGGAGGCAAGGTGGGGAGTTTTGGGAAAATGGAGTTTCGGATCAGACAGCCCATGCAAGTTGGAATCTCTCTGTTTTGACGGGGATTTTTTCCAATGTTTTTTTACCAAAGTCTTCAGAATGATGGAAGTCATTTTCTCACAGAAAAAAGGAAAATTTTGAAAATTTACATTTTTAAAAAATCCTACCACCCTCTCGCCACCCCAGTCTGAAATGATTTCGACCTTTTTCTTTTCACTAAGCACTTAAAACCCGTGAGTGAAACATTTTCAGTTAAAAAATAAATGTTAATAATTTCAGAGGAAAATGTGTGATTTAAGGGAGATCTGGCTGTTGTTTCTAGCACATCCTAAAGCCTCACCCGTCGTTTCTTTCTCACTCACACATCTATTGATATTTTTCAATATTTTTCTCCCCATAAACAAATCTTATGGACTGATGATGTCAAAGCAACACACATGTAGCCCCAACCGAGTGAGGCCATGTTATGTGTGTGTAAGAAAAAAACACACCTAAAAGCATCTTTAAGGTTTATATTAATCCATCAAATGTAATGCTTATTTGTTCACGTTATTTTGAATTATTCAAGTTCAAGAGGGGTGGCCACAATATTTGCTTGTAACTTTGTACATTTTTTACTTACAGTGGGTGCTTTATATACCACTGGTTTATAGTTATATAATTTTAACTGATCTTATGGGCAGGTAAATTTAATTTACAGGTGTAAAAGTAATAAGATTATGGATAAACACTAAAATTGAAATTCTTAATGCATTTTACCTGTTTGATTTGTTACTAAAATTATCTCAGATGGCAACCAACAAAAATTTTGCCACTTTTCAAGATGAGATATATTAATTTGAATTAATTGAAATACAGGTATAATCAGGACAAAATTTTATTCTTTAGGTAAATATTTCGTACTTTTATGTGAAATAATTTTTTTCCACAGTTTTATTCGGGTGCATTCAATGTATCTGACTTCCAAACCTGCTGCAAGCCACTTTTTTCTGGAAAAGAAAGGTGAGAGGGGCGGTAGCGACCTCGGAGTTTCCCACCAAGGGAGTTTTGTTTTGCAGGCCATTTTTCTTTTTCAGATAATTTTGCATGCTGTCAACGAATGTGACATTGAAATCATGCATAAACAGCTCCTTTTTCCAGAAAAAATTTGGTTGCTATTTCTAGCATGCCCTAATACCACATAACAACTATTTCCATTTACACCGAAATATTTACCAACTTTTTTCCTTCCATTTATTTTTTCCACTTTATGGAAGTCGATATTTTCTCTGTTGATATCCACCTCAGTTAATTTTGCTTTTCTCCCAGTTCTCTGCTTTCTAAAAGAAAAGCCCTCACATTATCTCAAAGCTATGAGAATTCACTAACGTGATTTTTTTTTATATTTCAAAATAATTTGTAAGGGAATTAGATACAACAGGTTAAAAAGTGCCAAAACTATAAAATCAGCTTTTTTGGCCTTTTTGAGGGCTTTAAAACACAAAAACTATATGGGTTTTTTTGTTGTTTTTTTTTTTGCTTTAGAGTTAAAAAATTCTTATTTTATAATTTTAAATTTCAAAGGGACTAAGAAGGGCTGAAAGAATGACATGTATAATATTAAATATGCTAAGACAGTCTGAAAACAATAAAAACTTTTAAATGTTTACCAGTTTTTATGAAATTTTGGGGTTAACGAACTTGAGTTAATGAAAGCTAAATGTAACAGAAGTTTATTAGTTTGATAATGATTTTCAAACTTAAAAGTTAAATTGTTAATGAAAATATTAACTTTGTTAATTAATGATTAACAGATTAACGGAGAGACATTCAGCTCTGCATAAAACAAAAACAGAACATGCAAATCTGCACACATATATACATAGATACATACGTACATCATGCAAACAAAAATACCTTGTAGTTGATGCTGAAATTCTAATGAAAGAGCCTTGGATCTAGGTTAGAAACCAGCTCTTTCTCTATTAGCAAGAAATCTTGAAATAAAACTGAATAATGACATACATATACACACACATACATTATCATCTTTACCGTTTGATGTCCGCTTTTCCATGCATGGATGAGTGAGATGAAATTTGTTGAAGCAAATCTTCTACATCCAGGTGCCCCTCCTGTTACCAAACCTCACCAGTTTCCAAGTAAGTTGATAATACACCTTAGCTGGCCGGACATGTTTTAGCAGAAGACTGGAAATGAATGGCACTGCTTATATGACAATAACACTTGCCAATATGAACACAAAGAGACACAAAAACACACACACATAGGCACAAATGCCTCATGTCACAAGGCTAAGGTGGTCATGAACTTCCTTAAGGCTGAAAAGGTTATTGTTATGGATTGGCCTGCTCAAAGCCAAGATCTCAATCCTATTGAAAATGTATGGAATATTCTAGGAGAACGTTCGAAAGCCAGAAATCCTAAAACAACTGAGCAATTATGGAATGCCCTTCAGGAAGAATGGAATAAGATCACCCAGCAAGAAATTGAAAATTTAATTTCCTCATGCAGTCAAAGATGTCAGAGTGTGATTGAAGCTAAAGGGCTTCACACTAAATATTAAATAATTCCAGTATTCTCTGTCATTTTTGATTATTTTGTTATTTTTTCAACCGTTCTGATCATTTTGGCCGCCGTAGGTTTTGCATTAAATCACTAAATCATCCATAACTTTTGTAATATCCTCTCAAATTACACCAAAATCTCATACAATAACAACTAATATTGTATTTATTGACTGTAAAAATTATAGAATATAAAACAACTTTGATAAAAAATTATATCTACTTTTCTGACGAAAACAATGCCGTTCTGAACATTTTGGCCGCAACTGTATACTCTCCCACACACTGTCTCATTGACATTACCTCACACTGTCTCATTTACGTTGCCTTGAACTGTCCCACATGCAAAGTCTGACACTCTCTCAGATATACTCTCCCACTCTGCCACACACTGTCTCATTGACACTACCTCACACTATTTCCTTTTCGTTGCCTTGAACTGTCCCACATGCAAAGTCTGACACTCTCAGATATACTCTCCCACTCTGCCACACACTGTCTCATTTTTGTTGCCTTGAACTGTCCCACATTCAATGTCTGACACTCTCTCAGATATACTCTCCCACTCTGCCACACACTGTCTCATATACACTAGCTCACACTATCTCATTTTTGTTGCCTTGAACTGTCCCACATTCAATGTCTGACACTCTCTCAGATATACTCTCCCACTCTGCCACACACTGTCTCATATACACTAGCTCACACTGTCTCATTTTCGTTGCCTTGAACTGTCCCACATTCAATGTCTGACACTCTCTCAGATATACTCTCCCACTCTGCCACACACTGTCTCATATACACTACCTCACACTGTCTCATTTTCGTTGCCTTGAACTGTCCCACATGCAATGTCTGACACTCTCTCAGATATACTCTCCCACTCTGCCACACACTGTCTCATTGACACTACCTCACACTGTCTCATTTTCGTTGCCTTGAACTGTCCCACATGCAATGTCTGACACTCTCTCAGATATACTCTCCCACTCTGCCACACACTGTCTCATTGACACTACCTCACACTGTCTCGTTTCTGTAGCCTTGAACTGTCCCACATGCAATGTCTGACACTCTCTCAGATATACTCTCCTACACACTGTCTCATTGACACTACCTCACACTGTCTCATTTACGTTGCCTTGAACTGGGAGGAGGTGTGTTGATTATATTGATCCCCAGTGTTCAACTGGTACTTATTTTATAGACCCCGGAAAAGATGAAGGGCAAAATCAACCTTGATGGAATTTGAACTCAGAAAGTAAAGCCAGAGGGAATGCTGCTAACCATTTTGCCCAGCATGCTAATGGTTCTGCTAGCTTGCCGCCTTCAGCCTGCATTCTATATTACAAGGGTAAAGAACCCCTTTCAGTCATGAATGACCGTGGGATTGCACCTAGAAAGTTCTCCTCCAAGGCACAAGTCCAGGCAAGGTTTGTTTATGGAAGACCAGTAGTCACCCATCCATACCAGCCTCCTCTCTCCCCACCACCAATGTTATCCAAGGGAAAGGCAAAGGGGCCGATACAGCTTGGCACCAGTGATGTGGAAACTCATTGCTACAGCTCACTGAACAAGGAGCATTGTGAAAGAAAGTGTCTCGTTCAAGAACATAACACACAACCCAGCCTGGAAATTGAACTCATTACCTCATGATTGTGAGCCCGATGCTTTAACCACTGAGCCAGGCACCTTCATGTATTTTAATATTTAGCAATAATTATTTCTAAAGTAAAAAAAGATAGAAAATGACAACAACACTGTGTGAATGATAGAAAAATATTCTATTGAATAGTTTTATTCTTACAAAAGACCCTGGGGTTGCACCTAGAATTAGAGAATTTCCTGTATTTTCTTTGTTTTTCTTCTGTTAAATATATTCCTGTTCACATTATATGTGTTTTATGAATTCCAATTATATTCACTGATTAGAGAATGTAATCAAATAATTAGGATATGCTTGAGAGTCATGGAAAATAACATAAATTTTGGGTCTTTGAATATTATCAACAGCAGAATTGTAAGATTCCTGTAAAACTTTCAATCCGTTTTGTCCTCGCATCACTTTTCCCACAAGAACACTGCATTGGTATATTCTCTTTATTCTGAGATGGTCAGGAGTAGAATAGGCATCACTTGCAGAATATTGGATGTCTTTGGCAAAATAAACACCTTCACCAAATAGTGTGGCTAAGAAGAGAAGAAAAAATATATATATAGCAAATAAGAAAATGTATGTATATTATTATGGTTGTCGTGTTGATAAATAAACAAGTTAACATTTTAATGTCCTAAATTTGATGAACCAACTATTGTGTTCCTCCATTTTCTTATTTGCAATATAAATTAATGGTAAAATACCTCTTTATCTTCACCCATTTAATACAATAGGTAAGTTAATTGCAATGCAATTAAAAACACTTGTGTATTAATAATTGGGTGTTATACCAACAGTATATAAGGGATAGGTATTATCCCTTAGTGGGTTGGATCCACAACCCTTAACTTTCTTGGAGTTATATATATATATATATATGTTTATATGTGTGTGTGTGGGTATGTGTATACATGCATATATTTATATAATTAATATTAGAAGTAAAAATATAAAATAAACAGAATTGAAAGTCCTAAAACTCTGTAACACACACACAGGGGTTCATCAAGGATCAGTCCTTACTCTCCTCCTTTTCTTCATTGTCCTCCAGGCCATAACAGAACAATACAGGACCGGCAGTCTCCGGGCACTACTATATGCTGATCCTCTTGTCCTCATAGCTGGTTCCATATCAGAGCTAGAAGAGAAATTCCAGGTGTGGAAGCAAAACCTGGATCCTAACTTAGCAATGGTTAAGGTCCTAGCAAGCAAGAAAACTGACAGGTTCCTCCCCAACTCAGGTAGGTGGCCCTATTCAATTGGTAGGAAAGGTGTAGGCAGGAACTCCATACTGTGCACCCAGTGTAAGTTATGGACAAACAAGAGGTGCAGCAGATTAATAGGAAGGTTAGCAGAGAAGATAGTTTTCATGTGGAAGATGCACAGGGTCCTTAAAAACTTGAGAAATTGATTTTCTCAAATGCCTTGGTGGCTCATTAGAGGTAGTAGATAACTTCTGCTACCTAGGGGACCAAATTAATAGGGGGGGGGAGATGCAAGAAGAGTGAGATAGCTAGAAGAAGAATAGGGCGGAGGAAATTCAGAGAGCTTTTACCTCTGTTGGACCCAAAAGGTTTCTGTTTCTGAGTGAAAGGAAGATTGTATGATGTATGTATATTGACAGCAATTCTACATGGTAATGAGATGTGGGCCCTGAATGCAGAGGGCATGCAAAGGTTGGAGAGGAATGAGGCTAGTATGCTCTGCTGGATGTGTTATGTAAGTGTACAGGTTCAACAGAGTGCCACTGTTCTGAGAGAGAAGTTAGGCATAAGAGGAATTGGTTGCTGGGTGCAAGATGGATGTCTTCAGATCTTGTTTTACACTTCAGGCAATTCTTACTGAAATCCTGGGACCTCCAAGCTGACAAGAATTTTAGGTAGTGGTCTAATGAGAACAATCTCTTGTGGTTGACCTTTCTTCTTTGTCCATGTATTTGAAGACAAGCCTTTTTAAGAGAGGTTATAAGCCACTGACCCTGGCCAACCCTATGAACCAGCCATAACCAACATTCTCTAAGATACAT
The DNA here is from genome assembly GCF_006345805.1 of Octopus sinensis. Taxonomy (NCBI): domain Eukaryota; kingdom Metazoa; phylum Mollusca; class Cephalopoda; order Octopoda; family Octopodidae; genus Octopus; species Octopus sinensis. The sequence continues at coordinate 211,104,082 of NC_042997.1, read as the reverse complement.
ATATATATATATATATATATATATATATATATATATATATATCATCATCATCATCATTTAGCGTCCGTTCTCCATGCTAGCATGGGTTGGACGGTTCAACTGGGGTCTGTGAAGCTGGAAGGCTTCATCAGGCCCAGTCAGATCTGGCAGTGTTTCTACGGCTGGATGCCCTTCCTAACGCCAACCACTCCGTGAGTGTAGTGGGTGCTTTTTACGTGCAACCCGCACAGGTGCCAGACAGAGCTGGCAAACGACCACGAACGGATGGTGCTTTTACGTGTCACCGACACGGGGCCAGGCGAGGCTGGCATGGACACGAACGGATGGTGCTTTTATGTGCTACCAACACGGGGGCCAGACAGAGCTGGCAAACGGCCACGAAACGGATGGTGCTTTTACGTGTCACCGGTACGGGGGCCAGGCGAGGCTGGCAACGGACACGAACGGATGGTGCTTTTACATGCCACCGACACGGGGGCCAGACAGGGCTGGCAAACGGCCACGAACGGATGGTGTTTTATGTGTCACCGGCACGGGGGCCCTGATGTTGATCGACCTCAATTTGGTTTGATTTTGATTTTGACTGTTCTCACTGGTCTTGCCGGGTTTTCTCACGCACAGCATACTTCCAAAGGTCTCGGTCACTGGTCATTTCCTTGGTGAGACCTAAAGTTCGAAGGTCGTGCTTCACCACCTCGACCCAGGTTTTCCTGGGTCTACCTCTTTCACAGGTCCCCTCAACTGCCAGGGTGTGGCTCTTTCGCACACAACTATCTTCAGCCATTCTCATCACATGACCATACCAGTGCAAACGTCTCTCTTGCACACAACAACTGATGCTTCTTAGGTTCAACTTTTCTATCAAGGTACTTAAACTCTGCCGAGTATGAGTACTGACATTACACATCCATCGGAGCATACTAGCTTCATTTCTTGCGAGCTTACGCAAATCCTCAGCAGTCACAGCCCAAGTTTCACTACCATGTAGCATGGCTGTACGTACACATGCATCATACAGTCTGCCTTTTACTTTGAGCGAGAGGCTCAAAGAGGTAAGAGCTCTCTAAACTTTGCCCTGGCTATTCTTACTCTAGCAGTTATACTTTCAGCACACCTGCCCCCGCTACTGACTTGGTCACCTAGGTAACGGAAACTATCAACTACTTCTAGTTTTTCTCCCTGGAAAGTGACAGAAGTTGGTCTCAGAGCATTTTCAGTGTTTATTGTTCCTGAGCATCTGCCACATACAAAAACCATCTTCCTAGTTAGCCTTCCTTTGACATTGCTGCACCTCTTATGTGTCCATAGCTTACACTTGGTGCATCTTATAGAGTTTCTACCTACACCTTTTCTACGGATCGAGCAGGGCCATCTACCTGAAGGCGTTTGTGATTGGTCTACCTTCGTACTTATTAGGACTTTGGTTTTGGCTAGGTTGATTCTAAGGCCCTTCGATTCTAGACCTTGCTTACATACCTGAAACTTCTCCTCCAGTTCTGATAGAGACTCAGCAATTAGAGCAAGGTCATCAGCATAGAGGAGCTCCCAGGGGCATCCTGTCTTGAATTCCTCCATTATTGCCTGGAGGACTATGATAAATAGGAGGGGACTGAGGACTGAACCTTGGTGGACCCCAACCTCTACCCTGAATTCTTCACTGTACTCGATGCCAACCCTCACCTTACTAGCAGCGTCTCTGTACATGGCTTGTACAGCTTTCACTAACCATTCATCTATCCCTAGTTTCCTCATTGACCACCAGATGAGGGATCGGGGGACCCTGTCGAAGGCTTTCTCCATATCAACAAAAGCCAGGTATAGGGGCTTGTCTTTGGCTAGGTATTTCTCCTGCAGCTGTCTTACCATGAAAATAGCATCAGTAGTACTTTCCCTGGCACGAACCCAAACTGCATCTGATCTAGGCTAACTCTCTCTCTAATTAGTTGGGCTATAACCCTCTCCATAACCTTCATTACCTGATCCAGCAGCTTGATACCCCTGTAATATATATATAAAACGAGTTTGTTTTCAATGCGTTAAAATGTATTGTAGAACAAGTAGAAAGATTTTTTTATTCAACGCATAAATACTGAACAGTATGTATATATATACAGCTCTAATTGCTGAGTCTCTATCAGAACTAGAGGAGAAGTTTCAGGTATGGAAGCAAGGTTTAGAATCGAAGGGCCTTAGAATCAACCTAGCCAAAACCAAAGTCCTAATAAGTAGGAAGGTAGACCAATCACAAACGCCTTCAGGTAGATGGCCCTGCTCGATCCGTAGAAAAGGTGTAGGTAGAAACTCTATAAGATGCACCAAGTGTAAGCTATGGACACATAAGAGGTGCAGCAATATATATATATGATAGATCGTTAGCTCCTACACACATTTTTTTCTCTCCTTGTTTTTTTTCTGTGTATCTTTCTGTTGAAGAGCGTAGGCTCGAAACGTAAAAGACTAGTTCTATTTCTATTCCTGAGCGCCATACTAATACATTTGTTTGTTTGTACTCCACCTGCCTTCGTCCTTTGTTTATTTTCGTAAACCTTCCCGTTATATATATATATATAAAGGATAAAATCCTTTTAAGAGCAAAACAATTTGCCAGCAGCCAGCCATGAGGATCGACCTCACACCCTTCTAATATCTGGTTGCGGTGCTCTTTTCAAACCAATAAGCTAGGTAGGAGTGCAAAACTGGGCGCCAGGTAAACCATCTACTCCTAAAGTATTTTTATTTAGACACCATCTCAAGGAAGGTTGCTAACCAAAGCGAAAGAGTATCATGCTACCTTAACACACAGTCCTCTGCCCTAAATTTTGGTCCCGCAGGGTGTCCAACAATCACCCTCCCAACTAAGCAATGCTCGGTGGTGTTAAGTCTCCAACGACCCAACCATGCAACAGGTTGTACTGGATTACATGGTACCAGTGGTGCACAAGAGCAACCTGATATGTAAATCTAGCAATCAACAACACCCCTTCTAATGCCTTTCTTGCAATTGTTGATTTACAAAGATTAAAGAGAAGCATTAATGCTAACCAATCTCCACAGTTTAGAAGGGTCTGAAAAGGGGATGGGAAGCCCCTTCCTCCCAATCCAGCAAGAAAAACAAGTAAAAGTGTTGGTTCCACAATAATAAAATACACCTGGTTTACTCTAGAGCAGAAGACGTTAGGAAGGGGACCTGGCAGTAGAAACGATGCCAAACATGGAATGTGTGAGCAACATGACAGCCTCTGTCCTCTCTGAGTGAGAAAGGATTCTAAACAGCAATCAATGTGGACAGTGACAGTCTGTCCAGCTCAGGACAATAGGAAGGGTGGGTAGATGATGATGATGATGATGATGTTGATTATAATATACTTACCATTTTTACCACAATAGCTACGGTTGAATCCTGATTTATTTATTCCACGAACAGCTCCTTCAGCAGTACCATGCCAAAGGCCATCAACTTCATTTGTAATGTTTGGATTTTCTGCCTCAAACTTTCTTTTCAATACTTGGTATCCATGGTACAATGTTTTATTTTGAATTCTCTCAATCTGTAGAAAAGGAAAATACATTTATGAAAAAACAATCAGTTCACTTCTTTGACAAGGAAATAACGTTTGTGGTGAAAAACCCCAACCCTATCTGCTTTTTTTTTTCTTTTTTATTTGATACCAATTTTGATTCGGCTGTAAATTTTGGTAAGGCATAATAGTTTAGCTGCAAAATGGTATTGCATTTACAATTCAATGCAAGAAGTTAAAGCAGAGGTATTTTTGTTGAGCAAAGATTTCTTGTGAATATCCAAAAACACATAGAACCATCCCAAAATAGGTTCATACAATGAGATTTAAATCTTTCATACAAACAAAATGTCTCTTAACATTTTGTTTTAACAATAAACCATCAAATATTGTTTATAAACAGAAGTAAAAATACAAACTTTGATTATACGATAGGAAGGCAAATTCTGACGGAAAGTGGCCTGGATGTCATCATATTCTGGTCCATTTGTGACTGGAACAATTTTAAATAATTCCTCGTCTCCCATTGGTGACCATGTATCAGGGACCGATTCTAGAGGCCAAACAGAAATCAAATATTTCAGAACAACAAAAATATTATGAACCTTTTTCCTGTTGAAAATTTTGAAAACAAAAAACAAAAAAAAAAACAGGAATATTTTGACTAATTTTTGGGTTTAGACAAGGAATATGGAAATATTAAACAGAGCAGTAGTAGTGGGAGTATTGAAATAGTGGTGGTGGTGTCCTGGAAACACCTACCAAAGCTGACTTTAGAGCAGAATACAGTTGTTGGTTGTGCCAGATTGTATCCAAGCATCCGAGCCATGCCAGCATGGAAAACAAATGGTAAAAGAATATGCTGCTGCTGGTGACCTGTATATCATCATCATCATCGTCATTGAAAGTTTGTTTGCCATGTTGGCATGTCTTGGAGAGTTTGACAGGAGCTGATAAGGCCACACCAGCTCCCATTGTCTGCTCTGGCATGGTTTCCACAGCGGGAAGCCCTTCTTAATGCCAACCACTTTACAGAGTGTAGTTGGTGCTTTTGAAATGGCACCAGCACCAGTATCAACTCTGCTGTGGTGGATGGGTCTTCTGGAGTACAGCAAGCTGCCAGATATCTCGGTTCTTTCTTGTTTCCTTCATAAGGCTCAGTGTCTTGAGACTGAGCTCCAATACTTTGTCCCATATATTCCTGGGTGATGGATACTTCTTTATGCAACTGTCCTCACCCATTTGCATCACATCACCAAACCAGTACACTCTTCTCTCTTGCACGCTGCATCTAATTCCTCTTTGGTTTCTGAATTTTCTCCATCCTATTCTTATTCTAGCAATTACACTTTCCATGCATCCTCCCCCACAGCTAATTAGATCCCCTAAGTAGCAGAAATTATCCACTGCCTCTGAAGAGCCTCCAGAGCATTTGAGAAAATCAATTTCCTTAGTATCTCTAATTTTTATGGTTCCCACGCATCTTCCACAAACAAACACTACCTTCTCTGATAATCTTCCTATTACTCCACTGCACCTCTTGTGTGTCCATAGCTTGCACTGTGTACACTGTATAGAATTCCTGCCTACACCTTTCCTATATACTGAGCAGGACCATTTACCTGATGGGAGAAGGATCCTCTTTGTTTACTTAAGTTAACCTTAAGGCCCTTTGCTAAGTTAACCTTAAATCACCCTTAGATTCCAGGTTTCTCTTCCACAACTAGAATTTATTTTCTAGTTCTGTGACAGAATCTGCCAGATATTTTAAGCATATCAGTAGTGACTCCTGGTGGACCAGGGTGGGCTCTCCCTGTCTTCATATCCTTATGGGGGAAGATTAAATAAATTAAAGATTTAACAGTTATCTTTTAAGGTACTAAAGAGATATAAAGAGGTATGTATTAACGACCATGGAGGGGGGTAAGTTTACATTTGGATTTATGGAAGAAATTAAAAGTGCAGAAGAATTTACATTTACATATTGTGAAGGCTTCGTTGTGTTTGTTAACCAATTGTGGTGAGTTATGGGTTCAAATTTTGAGGGCTTCTTTTAAGCAGAGTCCACAAATGGAGTGCAGGTCCTGACATGGGATGTCAGAGTCTATTATAGCCCAGGAAAGTCTATATTGTATTTTTCTATTAATCAGATGGTGTATGGGACTGGTTTGTGATGTGGAATTGCTCTTTATATTTAAATGAGTTTCAATGTGCAGAATATCTTTGTTTGATCCAATATAGTAATTATTGGAGTTATTTAATATGTTATGGACAGTGCATTGGTATACCATGTTGAATGTTTTGCATTGGGCTTGCAGTGGGCACTCGGTCCCAGATCTGAAGCTGCAGTTATCTATTCTGTGATGGTTAGTTGGAGAGAGGGATGAAATAGTACTACTTCTAGCAGACAAGTTAAACGCTTAGTTTGTATTAGGTGATTCGTTCATGATATTGTTGTTATCATTGCTGTTATTTCTGTCAATATCACTGCCATCATTACCATTATTATTATTACTGCCATTATAGCTATCATAGTTATTATTATTACTAGTAGTAGTAGTAGTAGTAGTAGTAGTAGCATTGGTAGTGGTGGTGATGGTGTTAGTGTTATTATTGTAACTATTAGTAGTAGCGTTTATGGTAAGAGTGTTAGTAATAGTATTATTTTCGGTAATGGTAATATTGCCATTGGTGGTTGTCTTATTGCTGGTGTTATTATTAGTTATAGTAGAGGTATTAGTAGTTGTAGTGGTTATAATATAGTTAGTATTGTTAGTATCGGTATTCCTATTAGTATTAGCGTTGGTTTCAACTGTGCACCCATTTTCCTCCAAAGCAAGGATTATATTATCTATGTTTAAGCCATTCAAAGCGTTAGGGCCAGGCGCATTTCTTATATTATTGCGATCGGTGTTAGTGATCTCGTTGTGTAGGTCTAGGATAGGGTTTCATGTATTTAGATGGTGAGAGCTAAGTTTACGCTTGTTAGATGAGCTCATAATGGATTCGCTTAGGAAAAAAAATACGGTCATAAAGAATGAGAGTGAAAGAAAATACTTGTTTCAACAAAGAAGAAATAATAATAATAATAATAATATTAATAATAATATTAATAATAATATTAATAATATTAATAATGATAATAATAATAATGATAATGATAATAATGATAATGATAATAATAATAATATTAATAATAATAATAATAATATTAATAATAATAATATTAATAATAATATTAATAATAATAATAATATTAATAATAATAATATTAATAATAATAATATTAATAATAATAATATTAATAATAATAATAATATTAATAATAATATTAATAATAATAATAATAATATTAATAATAATAATATTAATAATAATAATATAATAATAATAATAATAATAATAATATTAATAATAATAATATTAATAGTAATAATAATAATAATAATAATATTAATAATAATGATAATAATAATATTAATAATAATAATAATAATATTAATAATAATAATATTAATGATAATATTAATAATAATAATAATAATAATATTAATGATAATATAATAATAATAATAATAATATAATAATAATAATAATAATAATATTAATAATAATAATAATATTAATAATAATAATATTAATAATAATATTAATAATATTAATAATATTAATAATAATAATAATAATAATAATAATAATAAAATATTATGTAAATTTCTTTCTCTGTAAATTCATTCAGTTTTATAAATTTTAGAAAAAGATGATTCCATCATTTCATATAGAGGAATCAGTTCTCCAAAATGCATGTCACCTCACCTTTTTTCACATTTCGATGCCTAAATTTTTTCTTCTGTGACTTCCCTGGTTGAGACTTGGTTGAAGCTTGTATGAAAGAAAGTAACACTAGAACATAATCATAATGATAATAATAATAATGTTGATAATTCTTTCTACTATAGGGAACAAGGCCTGCAATTTTGGGGGTGGGGGTGGGGGCTAGGTGATTGTATCGACCCCAGTGCTCAGGTGGTCCTTATTTCATCAACCCCATAAATTTGGGAGAGCAAGGAGTTTTGTGGCATGAACTAAATACTGCTATTGAAGCAAAACGGAACCAGTGGAGTGAAAGGGTAGGATTAGGGTGGGTACATTGAGAAGACAGGCAAAGAAAAGACAGGAATTGCTTCTGCAGAGGCTGGGTGGCCATCCTGCAGAATGAAAAACAAAACCTGTCAAAGGTTGGATGATCTCTGCAGATTCAACAGCCATCCAAAAAGTATTTCTTTAACAGTACTGCTGCCAAAAAAAGGCAATAACAAGAAGAATGAACACCCAACAACAAAAACATCAGAGATTGCCTTTATAAGGATAAATCTACCACAAAGGGAGTGGTGGGAGGTGTGTGTGGTCTTGATTGGCAGTTCCCTAGGGATGCTATCTTGGTTGCATGGTTGGTCTGTGTAGCCTTGGCTGGCAGTTCCCTAGGGATGCTTTCTCGGTTGCATGGTTGGTCTGTGTAGCCTTGGCTGGCAGTTCCCTAGGGATGCTTTCTCGGTTGCATGGTTGGTCTGTGTAGCCTTGGCTGGCAGTTCCCTAGGGATGCTTTCTCGGTTGCATGGTTGGTCTGTGTAGCCTTGGCTGGCAGTTCCCTAGGGATGCTTTCTCGGTTGCATGGTTGGTCTGTGTAGCCTTGGCTGGCAGTTCCCTAGGGATGCTTTCTCGGTTGCATGGTTGGTCTGTGTAGCCTTGGCTGGCAGCTCCCTACAGATGGATGTCCTTCCTAACACCAACCACTCTGAGTGCGTAGTGGGTGTTTTTTATGTGCCACCGGCACGAGGGCCAGTCAGGCAGTTCTGGGAGCCAGTAAGGCGATGCATAATTATAATTCTTCTCCCAAATAAGCTGCCCTTCTTATTTGAGGCTCTGATGAAACTACAAGGTGCCATTCAGCACTCGGCTAAGAGTCCATTGCATCTTATAGAAGAAACAGCTGTAAGTTCCTGTCATCTCATTTTCTAAATCAGCATCATCATCATCATCATTTAGCATCTGCTTTCCATGCTGGCATGGATTGGACTGGTCGACTTGGAACTGGTAAGATGGTGGGGGCTGCACCAGGTTCCATCTGATTTGACATGCTTTCTACAGTTCAAGGCCCTTCCCAGCACCAACCACTCCAAGAGTGTAATGGGTGCTTTCAATGTGCCACTGGCACGGGTGCCATTTGTGTGACACCAGCACAGGTGGTAGTTACGTGACACTGGCATAATATTTAATATAAGTAAACAGAAAGAATTTACCTGATGATGCAGTTGAACCATCTGTTGAAATTTCTTGGAAATATTCTTTAAATTTCTGTTAGAAGTAAGCAAATAATTTATCATCACTCAATGAAAAAATAATTTCCTAATTAATTTCTCTTAATTACAATGCAATGTTTTAATTCATTGTTTCTATCACAAATATTGTTTTAAATTAATATTTCCATTTATTGTATCATAGAATAACTTCCTATGAGGAACAGGCTTTTGAATATTCTGTTGTTTGGGGAGGAATTTTTACTTACAGAATAAAAAGAAAAGAAATTTGCTTGTTTAAGTGACTGTAGAAAATTATTCATAGAATTGAATTTGGTATCAAGATTCCATGTTATGCCCAAACACCAGCTTAATAATGACAAACCGATTTTACTTAATTCCTCATTATTTTCAAAACTGTTTGAAAATAATAATAATAATAATGAAATTATTGTATACAGTGCTCAGGTGCACCACAACTTGTCAGAAAGTGCATATAAAGTACATGCAGTAATGTAGAAATGTCTGGAAAGTGAACAATGTATGAAGAACATTTCTGTAGAAACAGACTGGCTTTGAGTAAATCCCAGTGAATTACTGGTATGTCAACAGTGCTTTACTTCAATGCTATATATACTGTCCTACAGAGTATATCTGCAGATGTGTACCCAACACTGTGGGTATAGATAAAAGGAGAAAGAAGAAAAGGAACGGGTCCAGCCAAACAATCTTTTTCTGTTCCCAACACATATTGTATACAGAAAGTGTTTATAAACGAGGGACATATTCATACGGCACAGAATGTTTTCACCTCAATAAATGTCATTGATTGGTTGAAATAGCAGAAATTGAAGAAGAAAAACAACAAATATCTTACAAACTATAGAATTTTTTCAATAAGACCAATAGAAAAAGATGTTTTATAAAACATATTCTACCAGTATAGGAAGTTTAAAAGTGTTTAGTTACGTGGAAATTATTTTAAAAAACTGCCGGTCAAACCGAAAAGATCTGAAGTTTTTTTCTAAATGTGTCCACTTCAAGCAGTACCAACTGGGAAATTGGATCACCTTGTTTAAGCCTTTTCGGGTTATAAGCGTTGGCTTATCTTCAGGTACAGGGGAGACAACCCGTCCTCATTACCGTTTTTATATGTTAAGACTTAACTCGATTTCTAAGCATTTCCTCACACCCGTGACTTAGAAAATTTGGATCTTTTCCTTTTGAACGGCAGATGTCAACACAATTTCTAGTTAACTAAACACTTTTAAACTTCGTATACTGGTAGAATGTGTTTATAAAACATCATTTTTTTCTTGGCTTTATTGAGAAAATTCCATACTTCCCTGGGCATGGACACATTGAAACTCCGACGTCTGGCAGCTGACTTGGCAGACACCCATAAAATTATCAACCATCGCACAAACAATAACTCTGAGCACCTCTTCAAACTCCACCCATCTAACACCCGTGGACATATTTACAAAGTAAGAAAACAGCACAGCTCCCATGACTTCAGGAAACATTTTTTCACGCTGAGAGTTGCTGAAGCGTGGAACAAACTGCCGGCATCGGTTGTTAGTTGTCGGAGCACTGCATCCTTTAAGACTTCCATGCTTCCTGAGATTCGCCAACACTACACTTGATTTTCTCCCCTCCATACACACACAAGCATGTTCACTTTCCAGACATTTCTACATTACTGCATGTACTTTATATGCACTTTCTGACAAGTTGTGGTGCACCTGAGCACTGTATACAATAATTTCATTATTATATTTCCACTTTAAAATCGAGCATTTCGGCAATTTTAACCAATCGCTCACTTCCGTTTGGGGTGAAAAGATTCCGTGCTGTATGAATATGTCCCTCGTTTAAGAAACAGATAGGGTTTATTTACATTTGCGAAGAAAAAAAGGTACCCTTCCCCCACCCCTAACCCTAACCCTAATCCTAAAATAGATTGCAATGCAATAGATCGATACTAGGGTTATAATTATGGGTGACAATTTTATACGACACCGCTACGGAAAATGGGATTTTTTTCTAGCGGTGTCAAATGAAAATGTCACCCATAATTATGGCCCTAGTATCGATCTATTGCATTTCAATCTATTTTAGGATTAGGATTAGGGTTAGGGGTGGGGGAAGGGTACCTTTTTTTCTTTGCAAATGTAAATAAACCCAATCTGTTTCTTAAACAAGGGACATATTCATACAGCACGGAATCTTTTCACCCAAAATGGAGGTGAGCGATTGGTTAAAATTGCCGAAATGCTTGAATTTTCAGACGAAATATCTTACAACATATACAATTTTCTCAATATAGCCAAGAAAAAATGATGTTTTATAAACACATTCTACCAGTATACGAAGTTTAAAAGTGTTAGTTAACTAGAAATTGTGTTGACATCTGCCGTTCAAAAGGAAAAGATCCGAAAATTTTAATTTTTTGACTTTGTACAGAGTCTTATGAGCTGTCCACAAGGCTTTGGCTTTGGCGACACGAAACCTTTGATGACTCTAAGTCCAAAATTTAAATTTTTGTTGTAATAATTACTACTCTGTTCTTAAGAGTGTGTTTCTTTTCTGATGTATGTTTTATCGACTGTCTATGATGATATTGGCCCAACTCATCTACATGAATGGTGACAGCCATTTCTTGTATATTTTCAATTATAATCTAAGTGAAAAACTTCCAATATTCATAATACAATTTTGGCAGCTTTTTTCAACCCAGTCAACAAAAGGTTTTTCTGATAGTATAGAACAAGGACAGTAAACAATAATGAGGATCATTTCTATTTTCTTTCTTTATTGCAGAATATCATTTTGGTAAATTCCAAGAATATCAACATCAAACAACTAACAACAAAAACATCAACCAACCGTTACTATTTCTGTGTCTTGAGGATAAACCACAAAGTTTACAACTTTGATCCGGCTTGTATTTTGAATTGAGTAGTTTTTCACGGCTTCATACATAATTCCGGGTAATTCTTCAATGGGGTACCTCAATTTTCCACCTCCTAATGTAGGAAATGCAAGGCTTTTTGCTCCCAATTCCTCAGCTTTTTCCAGACAAATGGTTATTATTTGAGTCAAGTTTGCCAGAATCTAAAAAAAAAATAATTGTTTTGAAATTGATAATGAACATTTTATTACAGGAAGGAATCGTTAAGTTGTAATTAATATATTCTTTGATTAACACATTCCATAAAGAATTTTTTGTTCTAAACAGAAATGTTTTAGACATTTGAATAACATTAATCAACTTCTCGTGATTATTGGATTAACAGATCATGTGGTCATTGGATTAACACAGATCATGTGACAGAAGGATCAACACAGATCATGTGATAGCAGAAAGTCTGGTCTGAGTGAAGATATGGATGCCATGAATGGAAAGAGAAATGTTCCAAGATTTGGTAGTTGCACAGTGTAATTCAGGTGGAATTTTGTAATTAACAAAAAAAAAAAACAGTAATATGGAAGAGGGGAGATTAATTATTATTTACAAGAGGGAAATCTGGGTGAGAACATACTGCAAGAAGCAACAAAACTACCCACAAGGCAGGGTGCCACAGGCACAAAAGACTCTACACTGCACACAAGAGACTATGGTTGAGTCGAAATGTTCAGGGAATATCTACAATAGAGTCTACATCAATTTCAAACAACCAGAATCCATGCTTTGGAAACTGTACAGAATACCACAACACCAGACTGTCACACTGTAGCCCAAACTGCACATCACTGGACATCAAAGTACATGCTACTGTCTTGAAGCAGACAGAGGTGTTGTATGACTGGAAAAACAGATCTGTGGATTGTGCATAGTTTTATGGACAATTCCATTCATGCCACAGGGATGCTGGATCAATGATTACCTAGGGTTGTACAACAACTCTTTCAATAAAACAATATCATATGATTGATACTTACTGAATCGGGGGAATCTTCATTCCAAAAGCGTAATGCCAGATGAATACATTCTTACACTTGAGGTTGTATCCTTTAGTGATGGCTATTTCAGATGCAGAAATACCTTGAGGATATTTCTGGTTACATTCGCTTTGTATCTGGGGACCAGCAGCATTGAGAATAAATTTGGAGATAGACCCTTTGTCAAGCTGGAGATGTTCATTGGTGCTGTTAACGATGACATCAACCTAGAAAAGTAATTTATGTTAAACAGCTAAGGAACATTCCGTGGAGAGAAGAGAGATACATTGTTGCAGTTGATATTGTTGTTAAGAAAGGCTCTACAGAATGGCTGTAGTAAGTTTGAGGTTGTTAAAGTTAGCAAAAGATATACTCAAGATATCAGATGTGAAGGAAATAAAATGTTTGAGTTTGATTGAGAAAATGTTTTAATTTACTTTAATGATTCCTCATTTGGAAATGAAATAACAATTAAATATAAATAAGTTACATGAATCTATTTACTCACAGATACATTAGTAATTGAACCAATCGTTAGGTTTATTTTAACTCCACCAACATTTTCTGTGGATATCACATTAGTCGTGGATGTTATTGGGGCTGCTTTCTGTTGTGGACCAGGAAAGGATGGGTTTGGTGATGAGGTATCTGAAAATAAACAAATATCAATGTGCCATCATGATGATGATGATCATCATCGTTTAAAATCTACCTTACATGCTGGCATTGGTTGGATGGCTTAACAGGAGCTGGCCAGGCAGGTGATGGCACCAGACTGCTGTGTCTGGTGCAGTCTTCTGCCTGGCCACACACCTGCTGGTCCAAGTTGAACAAAATGACACACAAAGACACATCTGTCATAGCAAAAGTGAGGTCCTAAATGCATTGTGCTTATTCGTGCCCATGCTGGGCCCGACACCCACATCTGTCCCTGTGAAGCATCCCCTTCACCACATCTCATCTTCCTAACACCATCCCTCCATTACTCTTCTAACTACGGTCCTACTTTACTGCTGTAACCATTTGAGAGCAGAATCTTCACATATTCATCACCACCACCACCACCACCCTTTCGCTAATACCAGTTGCCTCACTTGCGTCATCATCTCCATCAATCATCCCTTTCTGTCCCTTCCCTAATCTTTCCCCCCCCCCCTTAGCTACACCTTACTCTGCCAGGCTTCATGTTTAACACTTCTCCTATCTGCAATCATTCTCAACACCCTCTCACATCCATTATTAATACCCCCACCAATTTTGTGGCCCCACTCACTATAGCCACCCTCATGTATCTCTAACTCCCATCTCTGTCCCAGTTGATCATCATCATCAACCCATCCCCTCCACTGTCACATCTTCTACATCATCTCTGTACTTTCTTATCTATTTATGAAATTATGTTTCTGCTGCTCTTCACTGCTACTTGTCACTCCCTCCTACCCAAACCTCATCTAACTCTCACTTACCCCACTCCAAACTGATATTTACCATTGCTTGAGAGTGCAAAACTGGAAGCAAGCAATCTTCGGTGCAAGAAACAAAGTTTAGTCTTATTTCAGAAAGAACTTTCTGTGAAATTACTTCCTGTTTGCTCCATATGTCTTTATTTCTTGCATTTTATCAATTTTTTCTGGATTTTTTTTTCTTCTTTCATTCAGGGGAGAATATTTCCAAAGGATAAAGAGTATATTGAAATCCAAACTCACTGGCATGTATATACCATTACTGTCATAAACACAAGCGAAGTAGCCATCATCATAAACTGTGATGGAATAATTAGATGGGAAATGGAAGACCTTGAGAACAGAGATGGGAAAACAAGGAACCTGCTGACATTCTACACAGTCAAAGATTTATATTTCAAGAGAAAGAATGGAGGGAGAAGACTGTATGGAAATGGAGAAAGAGATTTGTAAGGGAGTATGTTGTTGAGAGTGTTGTGGTGATGTTGATAGCAGTAAGAGCGGAAAAGGTGTGACTGGAAGAAGAGGAAAAAGAAGCGAAGCTTTTGGAACAAGAAATGTTTATTAAAAATCTGAAGGATATTGAGATGAGAAGTCATTTCAGGGAATAAAGAAAGGAATTTTGAAGAAAGAGACAGGGGTTTTTTTCATCCTATCTGTGCAAGATCAACAAACAGAATAAGATACATCAGGAAGACATCTCAACTAAATGTAGAGAGTGTGTGGTGAAAGTGATGGCTGCAGATGTCGTCCCTGAATGTAAAGTGCCTGCTCAGGGGGTTTCTAATAACTGGAGACATGACAAGACTGTTACAACCACACATTGGCAAATCTGTAAGAAATTCTGGATTTGAACATGTGGGAAAATAGTATGGCCATAAAACGGAACACATCCTTGGAGATGGCCATCTGAAGGTACTGTTAGATATGAAACACTATGGAAACCCCCAGGTATTGTTGCACTCAATAAGGAGGAACAAGTGTGTTGTTTAATTGATGATGCTTGACTGTTTGGAACAGGAATGGTAGACAAAGAATGTGAGAGAATAAAGGAATAACATGGCCTAAAATATTTGGAACTGCCATAAAGTTTTTTTTCCCAATTATAATTGGAACCTGAGGGAGGCAAGAAATTAGAATGGTTGGTGAAAGCTGTTGGATATCAAGAGGAATGTCCTGATTCTACCAGAAAGAATGTTTGCTTGGCAGAGCAAACAGAAAGGAGTTATAACGATGATGATGATTACAACAACAATAATAATAAGTGAAGCTCTTGTGGGCCACGAGCAAATTTACAGAGAGGCATGTGGAGCATATTCACCCAAATATCACAATTATACACAGAGACAAACATGGATGGGTCATGATAAACATTGCTGTTCCTGCTGACCAGAATGTTGAACTGGCCGAGGGAAGGAAGGCAGACAAATACCAAGATTTGGTGATCCAGGTATCGGAAATACATCAAACTGAACAATCTGGTGTGTTTATTTTAATGACTTACGAATGTGTAGAGAGAGTTGCTTTGCCCTAGGTGTTGGGAAGACATTGGCAAGAAATGGAAAGAAAATCGAAAGAAGAAAAATAATAATAATGATGGTGATGATATAAATAAGGGATACAAATACCCAGGAATGGTGCAAGATGATAAGATAATGGAAGGGGAAATTAGAAAGAAAGCTACTGAAGGGAAGAAAAGGAGAGTTAGGAAGATGAATTGGAGAGAACATCATTAAAGGCAATTCTATATGGGCAATACCAATACTGAGACATTTTGCTCCTTTCTGATATGCAGGTACCAGAAAGCACAATGCACTCCATCATCAAGGTAATACCAGTCAATTCTGTCTGCCAAGAAAGGAAGGTGGCAGAGGAATACGAGGTGCAGAAGACACTGTTGGTACTGTGATACTGGAGCTGACGAATTGTGTTGTAAAGAAAGAATACTTTTGGCAGCCAGAGATTCTATTGCTCTCTTTTACTGAACCACTAAGTTAGAGGGACATCTATTTGATGGGGTTCTATCACTTTCCGTCTACTAGATCCACTGGTTAGGTTTTGCCCAGCTCCAGTTTATAGTAGAAGATACTTGCCCAAGGTGCCAGGCAGTGGGTCTGAAGCGGAAATCATGAATCATGGGGTTGAGAGGCAAACGTCTTACTATACAGCTGCACCTGTGTATATATGTGTATGTATATATATATATATATCATCATCATCATCATCATCGTTTAGCATCCGCTTTCCATGCTAGCATGGGTTGGACGATTCAACTGGGGCCTGGGAAGCCAGAAGGCTGCACCAGGCCCAGTCTGATCTAACAGTGTTTCTACGGCTGGATGCCCTTCCTAATGCCAACCACTCCGTGAGTGTAGTGGGTGCTTTTTACGTGCCACCGGCACAGGTGCCAGACGGGGCTGGCAAACAGCCATGATCGGATGCTGCTTTTTACGTGCCACCGGCATAGAGCCCATTCGGGGCAGCGCTGGCAACAGCCACATTTGGATGGCTCACATACGTGCCACCGCCACTGGTATCACAGCTACAATTTCCATTGATGTTGATCGATTTTGATTTTGATTTTCACTCGCCTCAACAGGTCTTCACAAATAGAGTTTTGTGTCCCAAGAAGGAAAGGTATGCATAAGTGGACTGGCTACATCCCAGGTAGAGGCCACAGGTTTTGGTCTCACTTGTCCTGCCGGACCTTCTCACGCACAGCATACTTCCAAAGGATTCGGTCTCTAGTCATTTCCTCAGTGAGACCTAAAGTTCGAAGGTCGTGCTTCACCACCTCATCCCAGGTTTTCCTGGGTCTACCTCTTCCACAGGTTCCCTCAACCGCTAGGGTGTGGCACTTTTTCACACCACTATCATCAATCCATTCTCGTCACATGACCATACCAGCGCAAACATCTCTCTTGCACACCACAACTGATGCTTCTTAGGTTCAGCTTTTCTCTCAAGGTACTTACACTCTGTCGAGTATGAACACTGACATTACACATCCATCAGAGCATACTGGCTTCATTTCTTGTGAGCTTACGCATATCCTCAGCAGTCACAGCCCATGTTTCACTGCCATGTAGCATGGTTGTTCGTACACGTGTCATACAGTCTACCTTTTACTCTGAGCGAGAGGCCTTTTGTCACCGGCAGAGGTAAGAGCTCTCTGAACTTTGCCCAAACTATTCTTATTCTAGCAGCTATACTTACAGCGCACCCTCTCCTGCTACTGACTTGGTCACTTAGGTAATGGAAACTATCAACTACTTCTAGTTTTTCTCCCTGGAATGTGGCTGAAATTGTTCTCTGCACATTCTCAGTGTTTATTGTTCCTGAGCATCTGCCACATACAAAAACTATCTTCCTAGTGAGCCTTCCTTTGACACACACACACACATATATATATATATATTGTTACGGTTGGCTAAGTGCATTTCGGGTTTAATTAGTGTAGTGTTTCTGTTGACCCACATAGGAATAATGGCACCATCATGTCTGGTGAAAATGTGACAGGTTCTTGTTTAATGGGTTTTGGAAGGACCTCTGGCCTTGTGCGGTCGATTGGAGGTCATTCTAAGCACCCCTTGAAGAAGTGAAAGAAAAGGGACAGATTAAGGGCTGAGAGCAAATAGAAAGGATAAGCAGTAAGGGACAGATAGAGAGGCTAAGGGATTGAGGCGATATAGATAGAGTAAGGAATCAGAGAGCAGTTAGAAAGGGTAGGAGCGATATAGACAGAGGGAGATGAGGGAGTGGAAGAAGCACAGAGACGAAGTGAGGTCTTGGCAGTCGTTGAGCGGTCGTCGAAGAACACAGACGGATCTTGCAGTTCGTGGCTGGTCGTCGAAGAAGACAGACGGACTCTGGAGGTCAGAGCGAGTGGATGGAACCTTGGATTTAAGGAGCAAGCGTTGGAATTCCTGGGAGCGAGCTGGGATGCGAGGAGGCCTAGGGGCAAGCGATTGGAATATGCACAGAGGGGAATTAGCAGAGTATTCAGAGGATTTGGCAGTATTCAGAGATGAGTGCAGAATGGGACACTGGCGATTCAGTTAGGAATTAAGGTATGTGTTTGTGCATTGATATGTGTCACGGTGTATACGGACCAACAGAAAAGAACAGTCAAGGACTCTGTCGATGTGGTCGATAAAGGACATTGTGAAGAATTGAGTAAAGGACTTGTTGAATTGTAACGTGAATTGTTGTGATACGAACATTGTATAATGTATCGAAGTGTTCTGATTGGACTGTGACGTATCGTGAACATTATTTGATCTGGACTTGTTGTGTCGTTACTGAACAGTTATATTGTTACATGCATGTTGTTAAATGCTTTGATCTGTGGTATACCGTATGATGTATTGATTTGTTGTTTGCCTTAAATGTATTTGATGTGTAGCAATTGATTGTCGTATAAACTGTTGTTTGAATATAAGCCAGTGTTGCCAGTTGTTGCCTTGCCTCTTTGGGTTGTATCTCGGGTTGTGCCTCTGTATCTCTGTGCTGTTGAGG
>NC_042997.1:211002323-211085241 GCF_006345805.1 Octopus sinensis | reverse complement strand
AAACTACACAGGGTCTTCTTTTTGTTTGTAAATACTTATTATATTTAGTTTTCGTGATGGATTTCATATTTTTCATTGATATACAGCAGCAGCAACAACACCCCGACTTCCTACGCAAACGCTGAGCCTGGATGCGCATTCATCCATCCATCGATGCTCTCGGTGTCGGGGGGGGGGGGTGACCTGCTTACTTTTCTGTTGCTTTTACGAATAGCAAAGGACCACGTTTCGGACTTCTCCCACGAAGGCCGCTTCGCTCAACAAACAAACAAGCAGCAACAACATAGACATCGCAAACACACGTGTCTGTGTGTGTGTGAAACAATAAGACATTTTGGTTTGGTTAAGAGATGCAAGGACAAAAGTCTGTGTGATGTTCCAAATCAAAATGTTTCTGGTTAACAAAGACATTGCTGTTGAAACAACAGTAGAATGCTATCCAAATCAAGTTTGTGTTAGACATGTTTGTGTGCCCCCACCCCACCCCAAAATGCTTCTTTACAACCCTGGTATTTAAAAAGTCTACTTGGGTCTGTTGTTTTTGCTGGTTATCATAGCTATTGATCAAAACAAGTTCTTGCTGTTTCTGCTAGAGATTTGATTGGTCAGTTCTTTTCTGTGGTCATCAATCTTTGACAGAATCCTGTTTGTCTTATTCAGTTATTTGATGTCTGAAGACAGTGATTCAAGGTTCAATTCCATGGCAAGCCGTTGGTATTTGGCAAATATTCCTGCTCCACACTTCCATATATTAGTGAGGCACAGGTTTTGTTGTGTGGTTGAGAAGTTTGCTTCCCAACCGTATGGATTCGGGTTTAGTGGCACCGTGAGTGTCTTCTATAGCCCTAGGCTGAGCAAAGTCTTGGGAGTAGATTTAGTAGAAGGAAGCTGAAAGAATCATGTCAAATATATAGACATGTGTGTATGTGTTTGTGATTCCTAGTGTCGGACACTGCTTGATAGCTGTCTTGATAAAAGATTTCTAGTCACCTGTGAAGAATATTTGGCGATGGGGAAATATTATTTTGCTTGGAAACAGTTGAAGCTTGGTGACAGGAATGGCATTTGGCCATAGAAAATGCCCCCCAATAAAATCCATCAGATGCATGGAAAAGTGGATGATAAAATGGTGAGAATGTTTTTGGAGGTGGCATGGGTAGGATGGCTTGACAACATCCAACAACTTGTAACAACCATTTTTGGCTCCAATGCCTGTTGTGGCACGGATTCTATGACCGAATGGCCTTCCTAACACCAATCACTTACTCTTTAACCCTTTCAATTCCAACCTCCTGCTTCTTGGATACAAATTTCCTGTTAAAAAGTGAAATTAAAGTCTTCCAATCAAAATTTTAAGATATGTTCTAAACACCAGCTTAATCATCATCATTTAATGCCCGTTTTCCATTATTATTATTATTATTATTACACAGGCAATCCTATGTCTTGCTTGCAATGAACTCCTCGTTGACCCTTATGGGGCTATAGAAGCAATAATGAAGAAGTTTATCCATACGTTTAGTGACAGTAGCAAGAATTGGTAACACAAAGAAACAGTAAATTCTTCTTTTTCTTCACCTAACATAATAATAATAATAATAATGTTACAAAATTCTTTCTAAAAACTGATCGAAGCAAAAGCATTGAATAGAAATATTGTGAGAAAAGAGTCGAAGTTATCTGAAGACTGCAAAGAAATAACAAGAGTTAATAAGCGAAAACCAAAACTAAATCTTTGAAATAAATTCATTTATTCATTTTTTTTTTCTCTAAAATGTACAGAATATTACAGTTTGTGGGAATAAAGGGGCAAAACGAATCTGGTTTTGGTTGAATTGAAAAATTATGCTTAAAAACAAAGACAGACTTTTGACAGAGATTCACAACGATAAGAACAGTGTGATTAGATTTGGAGTCAATCCAGAAAAGACACGGGAGAAAAAAAAATGTAAAGTTGTGTGTTGGGTTCATTTGTGTCTTAAAGACTGAGAAGACAACACTTTATTCTAACAGACTTTTACACAAAATGATTCAGGTGTCGTATCACAGTTGAAAAAAGTGCTTTTGGCTTCAGTGTAATGAGCCATAAAAAAAGATGGTGAGGAAGTTTAGGGGGAGGTGAAGAGGATTACAAATTGAAAACAGTTTGGTTTTCAGCTCAGGGAGGAATCAGATAATGTTGTTGCATAACAAAATCTAGAAATGAGGGGTGGGTGTGAAGCGTTACCAAATACTGTTTCATATATTAAAAGTTTTACATTAATAATTTACAAAATATATTTAGATATGGTTAATTAAAACTTGCAAACGTCACTAATTGTTTCCAATACAACAAAACTGAAATTACTTAAATTTTTTTTCCTTTCTAAATCATTTTACATTAGAAAATTGCCATTTTGGTTCCTTCCGTGATGCAAATTTATTATTGCACCCCAGAAAATAGTGAAAAGGAAGACTTAAATGAAGTTTTTCAATTTGAGATTTTGGTTTGTTTTTCTGAACGGCAACAATTCTGTGAGGATTCTTCAGTGTTAACAATAAAAGAGTAGCAAGTCATTCCGTTGAGATGACAGAGGAATGGCATCGGTAAGAAAATAATTTACTCTTTACTCTGTGGATTTATATAATACAACAACCCAATGATATATAATGTGTGGTGGGGGGGCATTGTTTTGCAATCGGGGCTGAATCCAGAGACATAGACAACATCAGGGGTACCAGAGGTAAGGTACCCTCTTTCTTCATATGTGTGTGTGTGTGTATTAATTTTTACAAAGGAAAGGTTGAAGGTTGACAGCAACTTCAAGGCTTCAGCTTGGTCACTTTCATCAATGGGATGAAGGCAAGCAGCCTGACACTTCGAAGTCACTGTCAGCCTTTTCCTTGTAAAAAGTTCAACAAACATACATATATACTCTACTAAAAAGTATTGAGCCTCAGCTTCATCTGAAATTGTTTTCATATAACTTCATGTAAGAACAAACATTATATATATACACGCATACATTATATATATATATATATATACACACACACATACACACATATACCTACATGCATATATATATACATACACACATAAATACATGCATATGTGTATATATATACACACACACACATATATACACATGCATACATACTTATATATACAGTGTATACACACATATATACACAATGTATATACATATATACACATCCATACATATACACATTCATACACGCACATATATACATTGATATATATATATACACACACGCATACATTTTTACATACAGACACACATACACAGTTCGGAAGTAATGAATCTATCAACATTTTGAATCTTCCATTTGTACACCCGTTCTAATAATTTTACATTCTCACAAAACCATTTCCTCAGCAAAAGTGAATCGGAATACAACAAGAAGTCAATCCCACCCTTATATACCTGGGTATCATGCTCCACTTTCACTGTTAAGTGTTCCTTCCTTGTACAACTGTTCTTTCCATACTAGCATGGTAAAAAGAACATAAAACTAACAAACGTGTGTACACACAAACACACACACACCAGAACATGAGAAATTATTTACTTCCACCAGCTGACACATGTTTCATTGACACAAGGCATTAATGTCATTTGCAATAACTAAGTCTTGTCAAATCATCAGAGAATGTGTAATTTCTATAGGTAACACTACTGCATTCATTTGTTTCTTTCCTATAAAAGTTACACATTTCTCTGATTTGACAATGTGTCTTGATTATAATAATTACATATCTTGTAAATAAGGTCCCATGTTTCTGTCTTCCACACACACACACACACCAATGTGTCTATGTCAATATTCAGAAGAATCTTATTGATAAAAGAAAAATCAATCAACTAAGAATAGTCATTAGTTTAAAAATTCCATTTTGCTTAAATCTTTAATAGAAATATAGAAATGTCCAATTAGTTAACTTTGATAATTGATCAATTTGTAGTGAAACATTTTGAGAAAATATCTATATATATATAAATGTGTGTATATATATATCTACATATTATAGAGGGGCTAGTGTAAATACATTTTGATTGGGGTGGATTTGGTTCAAACCAATCAATGTTTGAATCTTTCTTGATCATATTTTACCTTCAAGAATTTCAGAATCTTGGAAATCCAAATTGGAATTGAATTTAGTTTCAATCTAGAAAGAAATATTGGAGATTCAACACGAGAATCTCCAATTTATGACTTGAAAAATCTTTGTTGACACTAATTAACATGTTGACATGACAATTAATTAACCTGGTGCAGGTTGCTAACGAACAATTTGAGAAAGATGAACAGTTTTGATTAAATGTTTCAGCTGAAACTCTAAAATTTATGAAACAACAAAATGTTTTTATTTCTCCTGTTGATGGCTGGAATTGGCAAAAATAATTTTGACCCCATTTTTCAGTTCTTTGACTGGAAACAGTTTGTCTGTGTCCAGCTTTTTGTCACCATTATGTTAATAGAGATATTTTACTGATAAAGAGGGATTTCAGAGTCAATCTGAAGAAGTTGGTGCTTAAAATCACTGATTTGGGGCGAAGTCTAAACACTTCTGCTGATTCTCACTGATACCAGATCAGTCGACATTGTGGGGCTGGGAATGGGGGGAGGGAAGGATGTTGATTGGCAGACCCCCCCCCCCAGAATACCAGTGATTGATGGTTAGGATCCTCTTCACAGAAGAGATAACAGTAAAATAATGGCAGACAGACTACATCCAAGAACTTCATAATCTGGAGAGATACCAATAATGGCAACTCTTGAAATGATATGGCATCGTGGATTAATGAAACTTCCTGGGCCACACGTCACGGTTGGAGAAATAAAACAGCTAAAGCAATGAACACATTCATTAGTAGTACATAAAAAAAAAAAGGTTAATTAAAAAATTAGGGTCACCAGTGTTGGCAGTCAATGTTGAGAAGAAAAACAAAAATTCCTGACAGAAAAGCCAAAGAAATGAAGAAAGATTTAAATGCAAGAGAAATGGGTGTGAGACGAGAGCAGAGATGTGATGAAAGGGGTTCCATCAAAGAGATGCTATTAATAATATCAGATGGGTTGACACTGTAAATAAACCTTTGTATATATATATATGTCTGTATGTTTATTCTTGAAACAATTTTAAAGACAACAGGTTTTCAGGTAGATTTAGCAAAAGAATCTCTTGGAAAATAAGATTCTCAATGCAAGAATTTATTATTCAAGATTTCTAGACCTTCAAATTGTGCTCTTTGCATGAATTATAAAGAATAGCTTTCACAGCTACAAACAGGTTTGCTATGTTTTCTTTTTTCTTAAATATCAAACTGGAGAGACTTTGGTTGGCTCTTCTCATTTAGTTCTGGGTTTATTGGAATCTGCTGAGGGTCATTTTGAATGGAACGGAGACCACCCTTAATTAATATCTATGGTCATCAATTAATTAACAGTGACCATTGTGATAAAAAGAAAACTGACGAGATAGAAAATGTAATTATACATTGATAATTACTGAATGCTAATCAAAGAATAAATATATTGGTCAGAATCAGCAAATTCAAAGGTAAGTCTTAAATGGTTCCCAACTGATTTTTGGCCATTCCCCTTCAAATCATTTCTAAAATCCTGATATTTAATTTTTGTTATTCAAAATATGATTAATGCTTACAATATTACTCGGAAACAAAATTTTCTTTAAAAATGTGTAAGAAACACACACTAATCTTATTTCCACTTTAGAGACATCAGATCTTCTGAACAGCTTAAATGACCTGATGTCTCTAAAGTGGAAATAAGATAATTTCCACTTTAGAGACATCCAATCTTATGAACACCTGAAAAATGATGTGAATGACCTGATGTCTCTAAAGTGTCAAAATTTGATAAAATTTTTATATCCCTGGAAGGGATGTAAAGATTTTTTTTTATCAACTCATTCTCGAGTTGCCCCCTTTCTCTTTTTGGTATACTAAACATTGTGTACAGAAGGTATAAATTCAACTTAATCCTAAGCATGCCCCTCACCAAAATCCTACCATGCCCCACCAGTGGGAATCACGGGCTTCGACCAATGAAATGCTGCAGCAGAATTGTACAAATGGCTTTGAAAGTCGACAAAAGTAAAAAGATCTTGTCAAACACTAAGTGATGACTCTTTTGGTTCTACTTTGACTGATTTGATAAGAACAGGGCAAACCAAATTGGTGTGGCACTCATCCATCAGCCCTTGCCAGGGTCATAAGTGAAGGAAGTACATAGATATATATACAATGCTGCTTTGATTGCTTAGCAACCTCACATTATTTTAGATAGGTGGATACATTATATACGATTGCTAAACTAAACACTTGATTTTTGCAAAAGCATTAAAACTGAAGGAATATTTTTTAAAAAAAGGTAAATAAAGAATAAATAGTGAAATAGTATTGGAGTGGGGGGGGGTCATGACCTTCCCAAGAAACAGAAAAAATATTTTGTATAAAACAAATATTTATTCAAGGAAATGAAAAATGTAAAAAAAAAGAGATTTCTATTTTGTTTGTTTAGAAAATGGTTAATTGTTCTTTTGTGAGAAAATACTGAAAAACTTTATCCAACAAAATTCCAAATACAGAGATTTTATCTTAGGGAAATTCCTCTGGAAAAATCTAACCATTTTAGTAGAGATTCTCAATAATAATAATTCCTTCAGGACAGTCTCAAAATCAGGATGAAATGGTTCAGCTTGATGCCAATAACGACTGACGTAATTAACAGACTTTATTTAGAATGACAGATTCTAAGCAAAAAGATTTCCGTTTGTTTTTCCAAAAGATTTCATTTTGGTGGAGTCGGAATATTTTTGCAGAGTTTCCAATAAATATTTTAATGGAACAATTTAGTTGCAGGAATAAAGACATTGAAAGATGTAAAGAAATCGGTAAAATTTAACCCTGCCCTCCATCTACCCCCAAACATTTTGAAGACAGAAGAAGTTTTCCTGCAGGTGGGGGGAGGTTGTCTGAGATTATTTGTTGGAAAAAACGAGTCTGTTGATGGTTGATAAGATGTTCAGTAAGCTTGAGAGAATCTTTTGTAGTAAGGAAGACGTTGGGTGAGGGTGTGAAGAGATCTAGAGAGAAAATGGGTGAGGACCGGGTTGAGCAAGAAGGGGACCAGAACCACGTCGGAGTTTGTCTGTGAGGATTTTCTATCAGCTGAGATTTTTTAGTCATCTTTTTTTTGTTTTTTTTCTATGAACACAATAGAGTGGTATTTTTTTTAAAATTGGTCTGTTGACTTTTATGCATCTCAATTGCTATGGAGATGAGTCACTGCCCGTTGCTATGGTAATGAGTCATTCAAACTCACTTTTTTTTTTTTTTTACTAACAATGTGTTAGAAATAAAAATCAACAAACACAGATTTGATTAAACAAATTTGATTAATTAACAACAGCAGTAATTACAGATTTAATTTATTCTGTTTGTTTTATATATTGTTGTATTTTTTTCGTCAACAATATTCGGCAATTATTGTTTGAATTGAAAGTAATTAAATGGTGAGAGAAAGAATATGTTCCAATATTTTGGTTTATTGTGATGGCAGCTGACAGTTAATAAATATTACCTATTTAGTATTTGACAGTCAGGCAGTGAATAATGAAAATTTGGTAATTTGAGGGGGGGGGGGGTAATTCCTATTTTGTTTTTGTTTTTTTAAATTCCACAACAATTAATTTATCAGAAAATGCTTGAGGTTGGAATAAATTGGAAACATTGGTAAAGAAGGATATGTGTGTGTGTTGTGTGAGTAGGAGGTGGTTTTAATAGATACTGAGAAGAGCAGCAGAAGACGGCAGAGATGAAAGTGAAATAGAATATCTTCTCTCAGTCGGAAGATCCCCAGAGAAAAGCAAAGATGAGGGAAAGAAGAAAATATTATCTTCTGTCAGAAATAAAACAACATCAACAAAAACAAGACACGAAGATTGTCTGGTTTGACCATGTCACTCACACTCACACACACATACACTCTCACTCGATTAGTTTAAAGTTAGCATACAAGAAGAGTGCAGTCCACAAGAAATGATACACGTTTACTGGATGTCGTTTTATAAATACAAAGATTCAAAGTGAAGACGAAACACGGAGGCGGGGGGTGGGGTCGTTAGTAGGTTTTGTGAAGGTGAGTTCCCTTCAGACAAACATTTGGTGAAATTCAATTAATTCAGTGGTGTTTCTGTTGTTACAGCTGATGAGGATGCTGATGAAAGCAATGAAGATATTAATGATGTTTACAATAGTTGTGACAAACCAGAGTTCAAAGGTTAAAAAACAAAGTCACCAAAGAAGACAAATAAGATTTCAATTCTTTCACTCTATGTATGAATATGTTTGTATATATATGTATATATATACACACAATCAAAAACACACAATTTTCTCTTGTGTGGAGAAATTCATAGAGATATTTTTCTCAGATCTTAAGATAAAAAAAAAAGGATAACAACAAAAACAATATTATTATTATTATATGTATACAAAAAAAAAATAATAAACTGAATTCAACAGTTGTTCACGTCTTCTTTAGAACCGTACCAAATTTTTGGTAGCAATAGTAGCTAGAGCCAGGCCTGTTCCTTGTTTTATGTACATCAACAGCAGCAGAGACTGTCTTGGGTGGTGTTCATGTGTAGGCATCGTATTCGTCCATCTCGTAGAAGTCTGTGGTTTCCAAAGGTTCTCTCATCGGTGGAATTGGGTCATGCGAACGGGCTTCAAAGAACTCAACAATAACTGGACTACTGGACATCTAAAACAAAAAAAAAACACAAAAACAAATCAGTAGAAATGGTGCCAGAACTGATATTCTTCAATAAAATGGATACAATAAATAGGGGTAGGTGCGGCTGTTGGGTAACAAGCTTGCTTACCAACCACATGGTTCCGGGTTCAGTCCCACTGCATGGCACCTTGGGCAAGTGTCTTTCTACTATAGCTTCAGGCCAAGCAAAGCCTTGAGTTGATTAGGTAGACGGAAACTGAAAGAAGCCCATTATATATATATATATATATGTGCGTGTGTGTGTTCATTTCTATGTTTGTTCTTCACCACTGTTTGACAACCCGTGTTGGTTTGTTTACATCCCCATAACTTAGCAGTTTGGCAAAAGAGACTGACAGAATAAGTACAAAGCTTAAAAACAGAAATTGTATTTGAAATTAATTGAAAGAAACCCAGAGCATCTCAACAGAAATTTGGTAACAAAAGGGTGAAACTAAGTCAGACTCAATAATCTTTACATTTAGACTGAGTGAGAGTCAACACTCAACATATTAAAACTGAGTCGTGCTCAGCAACCAACATATTTCTCTTCCTACCTTATGTTTTCACAGAAGTGAGCAGCAAACGTACAGAGAAACTCCCCCCCCCCCATCGTAGTTTTTTTTATTCTGCTACTAATTAATGTCTGCAATTGCAGAAGGGAAATATAATAAGAGAGTTTTGATGTCAGAACCAGTGAGTTGGTTGGTTGGGGTTAAAAACATGAAGAATCAGTTCAAAACAGCTGCCGAAAAAACGGATTAAAAAAACAATGAAAACAAAGAAGAAGAGAAAAATATTTTTGTAGGAAATAAACGGAGGGGGGGAGGGGACAACATTCCTTGTCTCTATTAAACGAAGATACAAAGGAGTGGCTCGGTTTATTTATAGCAACAACACTTTACCTGGAGACCCCGTCTACACACCTTTCTGCTATATTTTTAGTTCTACGCCTGATGCTTAGAATGGCTTCTGTGAATAGAATATGCTGAGGTATTTTAGGAACCACAAGTTATGTTCTTTCAGTTTTGGATTCGGCTGGCAAGATTCTTGATATGAACTCATGTGTTGAAACAGATTTTGTTGTATCTTGGGAGGGTCACTATGCCAATAATAAACACACCCACACTGGCTCTGTTGAACTTCTTTTATTATTATCATTATTACTATTAGTCAGCTAGTTAAGCTTTTAACCAATTAACTAAATAATTGTTTGATTAATAATTCGGTCCATCAATCAATCAGCTAGGTTTGTCAGAGTCACCTTAGACAGACGTGGGGTGGGGGACAGGGCAGGGTATGTCATTGATGAGGTTATGACTAGCAAAGGACTGATGAACTGAGCTGATTGATTATCTGAAAACAATTAAACCATCAGTTAATTGGTTCAATGATTAATAAAGAAGTGAAATAAAACCAGTGTGTGTGTGTATTGTTGGTATAATGATCCTCCCAAGACAAGTTATATTATTTCAATCACAAACCTGTTACTTAACAACAGTTATTCCCTTTGCTATTACAGTTTATAAGGATCAGAATGCCTGTAACCAAGGTGGACTCATAGCAAAAAATTTTCTGAATTTCTGTGAAATTATCATTATGCATGGCTTACTGCTCTCATCTTGGTTGCCATAGTTACACTGTTTAGGCAGTTCCATATAGAACAATACTTAACCCTTTTGATTCCAACCCAGCTGAAACCACCTCTGGTTCTTTAGTACAAATGCCTTGTTTTCAAAAGTTCTCAATTAAAATCATTATGTCACAATTTATGTTCCTTAATGATAACGAAAGTAATTTTACTAAATTCTTGGTTATATTTTAAATTAATTGAAAGGAACCCAAAACATCTCAAAATAAATGCAGTAACGAAAGGGTTAAGCAAGTTAAGGACTTTTTCTGATTCAATCTGGATCTCAACAACGGTGTTAAAACAGCAACCTTTGAGCTGTGCTCCAGCATAGCCGCAGTAAAATGACTAAACAAATAAAAGAATATAGAGATGAGATTTGGTGCAATAAAATGACTGACGATGTGATGTGGTGACTTTCATTCTCTCTTCAGCAGAAATATCAGTTCAGATCCAAGGTGGTGGTTGTTGTCGATATTTCAAATTCATGAGAGAAACATCCACAGTGACAACAGCAAGTGGTCATCACCAAAGCCAACACCTTAAGGGCCGGCAACCAGCCCTGCCACTTGAGACATCTCTCCCCTCTCTCGTCCCACCTTTTGTATTACCATCATCTTCTCCACTACTTTTGATACACTGCATGTGGTTGTATGCAAAGCACCTATACCTTGTGCAAGACAACCCCCCCACACACACCTCCATGATATGAGTATGGAGGAGTGCGCACATCTATTTCTACATATACATACACACGCTATATATATCATCATCATCATCGTTTAACGTCCGCTTTCCATGCTAGTATGGGTTGGACAATATGTGACTGAGGGCAGGCAAACCAGATGGCTGGCTGCACCAGGCGCTCCAATCTTGATCTGGTAGATTCTACAGCTGGATGCCCTTCCTAATGCCAACCACTCTGTAAGTGTAGTGGGTGCTTTTTATGTGCCACCGGCACGGGGGCCAGTCAGGCGGTACTGGCAACGGCCACACTCGAATCTTTTTATACATGCCACTGGCACAGGTGCCAGTAAGGCGATGCTGGTAACGATCATGCTCGAATGGTGTCTTTTACGTGCCACAGGCAAGGAGGCCAGATAGCCGCTCTGGCAATGATCACGCTCGGATGGTGCTCTGAACACCCTACTAGCACAGGGCTCGAAGTGGCTGGGCTGCATGGAGGCAAAGCGGCTGAGTTCCTTTCAAGTGTTGGGCCTAACAGAGGCAATGACCAAGACCTTTGGCATTATGTCATAATTGAAAAGAAGACCCATCAAGCTGAGCAAAAGCACAGTTGTGGCAGATACCAGTGTCACATAAATGGCACTTTTGCTGGTGGCACATAAAAGCACCCATTACACTCTCAATGGTTGGCGTTAGGAAAGGCAACCAGCCGTAGAAAGTCATGCCAAATCAGACTGAATCCTGGCATAGCCTTTCCCTGCATGCCAGCCCAGTCAAACCATCTGACCCATGCCAGCATGGACAACAGACATTAAATGAGGATGAGATATATGTATGTATGTGTGTGTATATATACATACATATATATATATATATATATATATATATACATGATTCGCCATGATAGATTGCTAGCCACTAAACCTTTTTCTATTTTCTCTCCCTGTTTATTTCTGTGTCCCTTTCTGTTGAAGAGCATAGGCTCGAAACGTTAAAGACTTTCTCGCTTCCCCAGCGTTAAACTAATACATCTGTTTGTTGTTTACACACCTGTCTTCGTCTTGTTTTTTTTGTAAATTCTCACTATATATATATATATATATATATATATATATATATATATATATATATATTTAAAATAGGATAAAATTTTTATAAGAATTTATCAAGTAGCCAACCTTATAAGGGAAAAATTTATAATTATTCCCTTTAAATATATTTATTTACATCAAGGGCATTACTACTCATAAATGCCACAAAGTCAAAACTACCAAAATAAATATAAATATGAATTAATAGTAGGAGATGGACTACGTATTAGACTTTTATTAGGTACACCATATGCTTCGACCCATTAGCCTGTAAATGCACAAACACGAAACTAATTGTCTAAGTATTAATCTTCCTTTGTCCTCTCTTTTCCCTCCAAGCAGTTATGACAGCGAAAGCTAATCAGGGCGTTTCCTCTAAACTGAAATCTATGATTTCCACGTCCATATTTGAATTTTTTCTGTTTCTATCATATTATTTGCTTTTATTCATTCCCAGACATGACCGGTGTATAACAACAAGCCAGCCGACACTAAAAATCTCTAATGAGACATCTTTATCAATGTATCTGAAGAGACCCAGACTAAGGGTTCAAAACATATGCTGTGCCTAATAAAAGTCGAATACGCAATCCATCCCCTGCTATTAATTTATACTATTACCCCTAACTGCCACTGCAAATCTCCTGCGGATGACAACAGGTAACCTAACCTGTGCCAGTGATCTACTCAACATTTAACCCTTTACTATTCAGAGTACACTTAAATGTAATATATTTTTTATTCAAATTGTTTTGAATTCATCAAGCTTTATCTTATAGCTTTGAGGTCTCAATGATGTGATTGCTTATTTTTAGAATAGCATTGTAGGTTAGGTGTGAAAGGCTAGATATGGCCAGTTTGAATATAAAACATAGAATATTTGGGCCGGATATGGCCGGTTTAAACACTAAAGGGTTAAACATACTAACCTAATTGTACATATTTGTTCAAATTTATTATTATTATTATTATTATTATTATTATATATCCTTTTATTCTTTTGCTTGTTTCAGTCATTTGACTGTGGCCATGCTGGAGCATCACTTTTAGTCAAACAAATCAACCCCACGACTTATTCTCTGTGAGCCTAGTACTTATTCTATTGGTTTGTTTTGCCAAACTGTTAAGTTACGGGGATGTAAACATAGACACACAAATACATACATACAGACAGGTGCATATATATATATATATATATATATAATAGGCACAGGAGTGGCTGTGTGGTAAGTAGCTTGCTAACCAACCACATGGTTCCGGATTCAGTCCCACTGCATGGCATCTTGGGCAAGTGTCTTCTGCCTTGTGAGTGGATTTGGTAGACGGAAACTGAAAGAAGCCTGTCGTATATATGTATATATGTGTGTGTGTGTGTTTGTGTATGTCCCCTAGCATTGCTTGACAACCGATGCTGGTGTGTTTACGTCCCCGTCACTTAGCGGTTCGGCAAAAGAGACCAATAGAATAAGTACTGGGCTTACAAAGAATAAGTCCCGGGGTCGATTTGCTCGACTAAAGGCGGTGCTCCAGCATGGCCGCAGTCAAATGACTGAAACAAAAAAAAAAAAAGATTTATATATAACGCCAACCACTCCACTACACTCTCGGAGTGGTTGGCGTTAGGAAGGGCATCCAGCCGTAGAAACACTACCAGATTTGACTGGGCCTGATGAAGCCTTCTGGCTTCACAGACCCCAGTAAAACCGTCCAACCCATGCTAGCATGGAAAACGGACGCTAAACGATGATGATGATGATGATATATATAAGGTAAAAAAGTCAAGGTAAGAAAATGCTAAAATAATTTTATTATAAAAAACATTTGAGTACCGGTTTCAGTCATTGAGACTTTTTCAACTCTAATTATGGAAAACAATCAAATTTTGGAAAAATTAAATAATATATATGAGCTTCTTTCAGTTTCTGCCTACCAAATCCACTCACAAGGCTTTGGTCAGCCCAAGGCTATAGTAGAAGACATTTGCCCAAGAAGCCACACAGTGGGACTGAACCCAGAACCAAGTGGATGGGAAGTAAGATTCTTACCACACAGCCATGCCTCTGTCTATATACATACATATATATATATATATGGGTATGCAGTCATCATCATTTCATCATTGTTCGACTGTGGTCGAGACAATGGAATTTACCATGCTACGCCAGACTTCACGGTCCATCATGGCATTACGGAGGTCCTGTTGCTCGATGCCTGTATCCCTGGAGATTACATCAGGGTAGGAGAGCGTGCGCCCTCTGGGTATGCAATATTCATGGACACTACGACCGCCTACCTCATTCACAGGTATCTGCAAAAGTATCTTGAATCTATCAGCAGGGAGATCTTCAACAGGATTGCATCCCATAGTAATGAGGCACCAGTGAGAAAAAGCTTTACTGATAGTTGGAATATATGGAGGATCCAATATGCCCTTCCAAAGAAAGTTAGAAACAAGGAAAAATAAATTCTGATTTAATTCTCCATTTAATTAGACTCTTTCATATATGTAGCTTGGAGCTCCCTGATGCTAATTAAAAAGCATTTTCCAAGAACCCATAGATGTCATAGACTTTTTGATTTCCATAACGTTAAAGTTAGCTACTCAAGTTTAGATAATATTGTTTCAAATATTACATGCTACAACAGACACTAACATGCACTCACACAGTCTTCAACCAACACTCCAGCCTGTAACTTCTAAAATCCTACTAAATGCCCATTGGAAGGATGCTGCCTCTCAAAGGCTGTGGTTTATAGAGTCACCCACACACAAACTGATGGCATCATAAGTCACTACACAGACAAGATAACCAATGACTTCAGGGGAAGATATATTCACTTCTTCAGGTACAGGGACAGAGATTGTGGATTCTGGGATCAAGGAAATGGCTTACTTAGCGACACATAAAGAATCACTGATAGGGCTCCACCTGAACCCATAACTAACAATACTGCCTCTGAGTAACTGCATAGAGTCCACCAGCCAACAGGATGCAGCAAAGAAAGAACAATTGTTAGCAGCAGAGGTCGATCCTGTTGATGAAGTTCAAGCCTTTGGCTATACCACCCAAAGCCCAGCCAATGCACACCACAATGGGAGGGTAGACAATATCTGCTGCCCACAGAGATTACAGGTTGCTCATGTCAGTCAAACTGAGCAAGAGCTAAACAACAACAGCAACAACACTAACCTGTGGATGCATCAACAAAATCTCTTTTACAAATTTGTGTAATTCCAATTCTCGGCTTTCAGCTAATTTGCGATCATTTTTACGGAAAAATTTGCGTCCTACAAAAAAGAAAAAAATACATCATTAAAATAATTAAAGTTTTAGCAAAAATATAAATGAAATGAATAAAAAAGTTTAATTAAATTTGTGAAATAATTATGTCCCAAACGCATCTTCCATATACGGTAATATGACACTGCTCATCATTAACTTTATGGAAACAAATTAGCTAAGCATTTTTAATTAATTATTATCAGACTACTGTAGTTAAGACCTTAATTGCTGTTTAAATGAGAAACTAATTTGAAATTATTTTTCAATATTACAACATTCACACTCACTTTCACCAAATGCTCAAAGTGACCTTTAACAAAACTGCTGTTGTGTGTGCGTGCATATATATATATATATATGGATATGTGTATATATAATACCTTTTTTATATTTTTGGAAGGGAGTGGTAGTCAGAAGAAGACTGAGTGTGCAAGTCACTGGTGAATCTGATTCTTTTGTATGGGTGTGAGAGCTCTTACAGGTGATATAGAGCAAAGACTCCTGGCATTTGATCACAAATGCTTCAGAAGGCTGCTACACATCCCAAACACAGAGCACAAAATGGCCAACAAGTGAACAAATAAGGCTGGCAGACAGAAAGCGCTCCTTGCACAGGTAAAAAGACGAGGGCTTGCCCTGGTACGCTCACGTCTCCTGCTACAACTTCATGTGTTGAACCATTCTTCAGGGCAGAGGAAGGATGATGAGAGGCAGACTGAGAAAATGCTGGTTTGACAACATCAAGGACTGGACACTGTCACCCTGCGACCCTGCACGACAGAGAACAGAGGCCCCGCAGTGACAGCTGACCACGAAAGTGTCGAGAGTGGAATCCCAATGACTGGGTGAATCCATTAAGGGATCTCGATTGATGAGTAGCCAGAAGAGGAAGAGTGACAACCATGGAAATTTTCAGAACCTCTGGGACTTTTGAGAGGTTATTTTCATTTGAGAGAGGAGGCCCAAGTGCTTGTAAGGAAGTGACCAACCTCACTGAAGAGGCATGAATGGGCTAAATGTTTTGTAACCAGACAACACGTTAACTGCCACATGGAAACAGAAAATGGCTTCACACACTTGTTGTTTTTTCTTCTTTGCTGCCACTATGGCCATTGCTTAGCATTCTGTCAGGGGTGGAACGGGTCATTTCTCTGTCAGAGTTGCTGCCTTCTTCGAATGGATCAGAGGGTCAGCTCTCTTTCAGAACACTCATCATTTTGACACTCTGGTCTCTGCAGCTGAATCTCCTCCCCATCGTTGCTCAATTTACAGATGAGTGGACTGCTTGGCGAAGGTTTTATCATGGCACGAGCATTAGAGAGGTTGTCATCTACCCAGAAATCCTCCCCCACAATCGTAAGAGGAAGAATGAGGGAGAGACTGCAGGTGAGGTGTGGAGGGAATAATAGATGAGAGAGAGAGAGAGAGAGAGAGAGAGAGAGAGAGATGGCAACTATGTGTTTGATGGTAAGATGAGTGACCGATTGCTAGTTTGTAGAGATGAGTGATGGTGGAGAGTGACTGGGGACAGATGCAGAGGTATCACACAAAGGGATGATATGGTACAGTGAATAATAGAGAGAGAGAGAAGGGACAAGTATGGAGGAGTAATGGGGAGGGATTGAGAAGTAGGAAAAGAGGAGAGGTGTGAGGTATCCCCCCCCCACCTAGCATGATCCATGCTTTAGCCATCTCTTCAGCATGGTGGAGTAGGAGGGTGTGGATTTAGATGGAGTGAATTCCTCTCCAGTTCTGCCAGTCACCAGTCAATGCCATCTCAGAGAAGTCTCCAAGTTTCTTCCTCCACCATACACATCCCATACCCTATACTAAAGCAGCCTTAATTCACACATTACATCTCATTCGGCTCCTAATTTTCTTCTCAGCTCATTCATACTCCATTGTTCATACTCGCCAATGTTACACATCCCGGTGGAGCATTGCTCACTTCATTTCTTTCCAGTCTTTGCAAATCTTCTCATTTTAGACTGAAATGTTTGTAGATTTGAAGGACATTAACATCACAAAAGTAGATTCAATGGACAACAACAACAACAACATTGACTTAATTAGAACAGTAATTAATACAACTTGGCAAGGACATTGCCATTAATTAAAATGTAAGTGCACAACAACCAAAATGGAGAAGCAAGATTATGAGGATCATCCATCTTCTGTGCTGGCATGGGTGGGATGGTTTGACAGGATCTGGCCAGCCAGAGGCCTGCACCAGACTTCTGTGTCTGTTTTGGCTTAGTTTTTACAGCTGGATGCCCTTCCAAATGCCAACCACTTTACAGTGTGGACAGGGTGCTTTTTAAGTGGCACCAGCACAGACAAGGTTACCAAGCAACTTGCAAGGCAAAGACCCTTTGAGAGGGGAGGCGGAATTGGAGGAGGGGATCTTGTGTCAGATGTTGAAAAGTTATAGTGAGAAAGAAACAGGGGTCTTGCTGTACAAGGATACCTAGCATGCACAAGAGAGAGAGGGGGAGGGGGAGGGGAGAGAGAGATCAGGAATGAGGAGAGAAATGGGTGTGCTGCTGTAAAAGAAATACATGGTTACCCAGCCTGAGGGAAGAGCAAGAGAAGGAGAGGGAGAGTGGGAGGCATCAGGATGGAGATGGTGGCAAAGTGTGCTGGGCATACTCACAAGGGACAGGGATCAGAATATGAATGGGATGGTCAAGTAAAGGGAGAGATAGATAAAGCTGGTGGCAAGTGGCAGGGTATTGCCCTTGAGGCTCAAAGGTCATAACAGAAGTGGCAGGATATTGCCAAAGAAGCATGATTAGGGAGTGGGGAGGGGAATGCAGTGAGTGGTGGAGGCTAGGGGATAACAATGGCACAGAGTAAACAGGGCTGTGAGGACAGGATTAGGGAGTGAAAGGTAAGCATAGCACATGGGGTGGGACACACAGGTCAGGGGTTACTAGATAGCAATGATACAGTGAAGAGAGCCCTGAGGATAGGGTTGGGAAGTGAGAGGTGGGTATAGCGCATGAAGGAGAAGAGATATATTTAGGTTTGTCGGGGTAGGGTGTGTGAAAAGTTTTCTTGTTATATGTGGGTGGGACACACAGTGCTTCTAGAATTCAGTTTTGCTGACGTCGGCAGATCTTCTCAAGAACTTCATATCACCAGACATCTCAGTACATTGTCATTTTCTCCATGGGGCCCAACATCCTGAGATTGGTCCTTCCCACTTCATCCCGTGTCTTCCTGGTTCTCCCTCTTCCACAGGTACCATCCACTTTCAGTGATCTGCACTTCTTTATACTATCTGTCCTCATTCATACGCATCACATCTCCAAACCAACGTAGTCTTCTCTCTTGCAAGCTACATTTGATTCCTCTTATGCCCAACTTTTCTCTCAATACATTTCCACTTTGCCATACAAGCACAATGATGTTGCTCATCCAAGCATACTGCCTTTGTTTCTTTCCAAGTCTACACATCTCTTCTGCAGTCAGAGCCCATGTCCCCCTATCGTGTAATACAGCTGTTCGCACCCAGGCATCATACAATCTACCTTTCACTCCGAGAGTCCTTTCGTTGCTAACAGAGGTAGCAGCTCTCTGAACTTCCTCCATCCTATTCTTATTCTAGAAACAATACTTTCAGAGCATCCTCCACCATTGCTAATTTGGTTACCTAGGTAACAAGCTATCTACAACCTCAAGGGAGCCCCCCCCTCCCACCCCCTTCTTTTTCGATTGTTTACAACAACAATAAACAACACTGTTACAATTGATGTCCTTGGAAAGTTGAAGACTGACACAATTCAAAGTTGGTGACTTCGCCAGACACCCGCCACCCCTCCGCACTGTCTGTACAACAGCAGTAATTAATGTCCATTATTCCTAATTAGTGCCAGGGTTTATTTATTTCAATGGAAACTTGAGAAATGAATGAAAAACAAACAATAACAACTGAAAGTAGTTAAAATATCACCATTTTCTCTGGTTGGTGTTTTGTGATGACACAGTCTGATAGAGGGAAGAAAGTAAGGAATCTCAGATGATTGTCTGATGTCATCACTGGGGTGAGGAGGGAATTGCTCCAGAATGGTTTCACAAAACTTTAGCTAAACAAGAGAAATGCTGATGTGATTTACTCAAATATTAGATTTCTCAACACATTATTATTCCCAAGTGCAAAGATACGTAGAACAAATGCTTCTCGGCTGTTTTGCCCTGCTTTTAAAGTACAAGTCAGCCCAGCTGGTTTCAAGACAGTTCTCTGCATCTTCCTCATCTTTTGCCCTTGTTTCCATTTCCTCTCCATTGTCTCTTTTTCCAGTCTTCCCCCTTTCTCATACATTTCCATCAATTCTCTCTCAGCCAAATCACTCTTCTCCTTCCTCAACACACCATCCAACCATCTCATCCCATTTCTCTTCCCAACACTCATCCACGGCCTCCTCCTTTATTCCATCATCCGCTACAGTTCCACATTTGTCTTCTCCATCAGTGATACTCTCGTTCGACCACCGGACCATTCTCATTTCCATTCGTTTCCAACCCCCAACCCTCTGCTACCTTCCCACCACTGCCACAATTCTTTCCACATAATACAACCTACATCTTTCCCACCACTGATCTTCCAGAACACATCTCACTTGACCCTCTGCTGCCAAGTCTGACCCACTGTCTCCAAGGTAACAAAATGCTGTTTTCACCCTTTCCCTAGTTCAGCCCAACACTCCCCTCCATGAACATCCGACACCCCAATCTAACCATCACATTATACAATCATCTTCACATCATTTTTAGTTAATCATTTTTAATTAATCCCTCCTCTATACATTCAATGTGTTCTTTCCCACACTCCCTACATCATCTTTTACCACTTCTTCCCCCCCCCCATGCACAATAAGTACACTTATTATTTTACTCATCAAATCATCAACCTCACACACACTCTCTCTCTCTCTATTTCTATTGTTTTACATGAACAAATACACATTCACAAAGACGTGTGTAGAGTTTACACTATTATGCGTGTGTGCCGTTATTTTAAGGTTTACTTTCCCAGGCTTGCTAAGGTCAGATGCAACTCACTGAGGCAGGTTTTCTACAGCCAGATTTTCCTACACATTTCCAAGAATGTATCTCCAGCTTTCCAGTTCCGGTCAAACCATCTAACTCACGACAGTATGGGAAGTACCGGATGATGAAGATGATACCATTATCATTTAATATCCGTTTCCATGATGGTACGGGTTGGGCAGAGTGACAGGAGCTGGCCAGCGGAAGAACTGCCTGGGTTCCCACCCCTTTTTTGGTATGGTTTCTATGGCTGGATGCCCTTCCTAATGCCATTATATATATATATAGGTTATGTTCAAAGTTTAGATAGAAGATTTTAAAATGTAGTATCTAAACCTTGTTTTGGGGGTGTGTCCCTGGTAATGTGCCCAGAGAGCATGTTCACCACATCCTGCCTCATTAATAGATCTGCAAACTCCTATAAGCATCCACCATCCTGCCACATACAGTAGTGAAATGTACACATTATGTAACCTGATAGATTTTCTTCTGAATTGTGGGGTGCATTTGATTCCATTTTATTGTCCCCCCTCCCCTCTAGCGAGCCGTGCAGTCATCATCATTGTTTGACCGTGGTCGAGACAATGGAATTTACCATGCTACGCCAGACTTCACGGTCCATCATGGCATTATGGAGGTCCTGTTGCTGGATGCCTGTATCCCTGGAGATTACATCAGGGTAGGAGAGTGTGCGCCCTCTGGTATTGCGAGTAGATGGCTTCCAGAGGAGAAGAGTAGAAATTACCTCTTTTTCAGCTCTACAACAATGTCCTGCAAACTGGACTCTCTTACCTTTCACAAGAGATGACACAGGTGGTAGTTTCCCATATATTTGTACTTTGGTTGGATGGCACTTCCACGAGAGATTTTGAGCTCTCATAAGGAGGCGGGTGTAGGTGTAGTAGAAGTAAACTGAAATGATCATCATTCTAAATAAAGCTTACTCTGTCTTCCCTGTTAATTATTTAAAGAAATGGACAACCATTTACCAATGGACAGACATCTACTGCATTGGTCTCTTACAGAGATTTTAGAATGAGCATTTTTGCTTGTTGCTAAACCAGTGACTGTGCGTTCGCTTGAAATTATGGCTGGCAGAGACGAGCTACTGCCATCTCTAGCAGACGAGGTGTCCAGTACTAAAGAGAGGCAGCTGGAAACCAGGCTGGTATGCTGGTCCTGTCGCTAGAAGGTGGTAGGGGTTCGCTCCCCTGCTTGCAATATCTTGGATGCAGCTGTGCATCGTTATCCAGCAAGAGGGATGTCCTCTCTGGGTTAAAAGTAAAGTCTGTTCAAACGGACGGCCATGTTGAAGGGGCTACAAACATTGCTTGTTAGTACAACAACTGTGTTGATATATCTTACAAAGATTTTAGAATTAGCATTTTTGCTTAGCCTCCCCTCCACCACCCTGATTGGCTCCCATGCCAATGGCACATAAAAAGCACCATCCAAACATGGCTGATGCCAGTGGCACATAAAAAGCACCATCTAAATATGGCCGATGCCAGTGCCACCTGACTGGCTCCCGTGCCAGTGGCACATAAAAAGCACCATCCAAACATGGCTGATGCCAGTGGCACATAAAAAGCACCATCCAAACATGGCTGATGCCAGTGCCACCTGACTGGCTCCCGTGCCAGTGGCACATAAAAAGCACCATCCAAACATGGCTGATGCCAGTGGCACATAAAAAGCACCATCCAAACATGGCTGATGCCAGTGCCACCTGACTGGCTCCTATGCCAGTGGCACATGAAAAGCACCCACTACACTCTCAGAGTAGTTGGCGTTAGGAAGGGCATCCAGCTGTAGAAACATTGCTAGATCAGATTAGAGCCTGGTGCAGCCGCTGGCTCTCCAGATCTCAGTCAAACCATCCAACCCATACCAGCCTGGAAAACAGACGTTAAACAATGATGATGATAACGACTATAATAATTATAGTGAATCTACAAAATCTGTGTGCATAGAAAGTGTGTGTCTCCTTATCTTGACATCACTTGATCGTTGTGAACAAGTGTCCCTGTCATACAATAAATGTCATTTTTTTTTTTTTATGAATTTCCCATGAAAACCTCTCTGCCCAAGAGGAAATATTATCTGGTAAGAGGTGAGGGTTGTCAACAGGAAAAGCATGTGGCCACCACTGGACAGTCTCAACAAGTTCTGCCTGACCCATACAAACATAAAAAAGTGCACGTTAAAACAACGACGACTATGTTTTTAATTAGAAAATTACTATTTTTAAATCTCACAATGTGAGATATTCAGCAACAGTACTTTGGAGTAAAGATTATTTGCCAACATAACATGGCAGTCCTGGTTTAGGATGAATGTTGCTGTAATTTTAGCCCCAGGAGACATCGTCTCCAGTTGGCTATACGACACAATCTGTGTCCTTATATAAAAATAGTAATTTTCTAATTTATAGATCAGTGACTATTTGTCACTTTGAAAACTATATATTTTGAACGGGAATTTGGCAGTGACACCTCTACCCAGACAGTTATTCTGTGCTGATGAAGGGAAATAACCTGGAATTTGCAATACACAGATATTGTTTTGAGCTGAGTGGGGGGTGCTAGATTCCCTTGTTCGAAAATATAAGGACACAGATTGTGTCATTATAGCCAGCTGGAGATGATGTCTCCTGGGGCTAAATTACAGCAACATTCGTCCTAAACCAGGACTGCCATGTTATGTTGGCAAACAATCTTTACTATGTTTTTAATTCCCATCACGACAAAGAATTTCTTTTGTTTCCAAACCAAACTTTTCAGACATGTTAGATTTATTTGTTGTAGGAGAAGAATTATTTACAATGAATGAACACTAATCAACAGATTGCATTCATTTCCAAATACAAAATGGTTTATAAGCAAAGACAATGAAGTCACTAGAAAATAGAACATTGAACATATGAGGAATCATAATAATAATAATAATGATGATGACGATGATAACAGGAGTAATGAATAAGAACAACAATAATAATTGTTGCTAGTATATTCACATATTTGTACTCATTAAAATAGCAATAACAATGGTGATTATCATAAATAATAGAGTTTAATGAATTTGAAATTTGTTTCATGTGTTGATAAACCTCCATCCCTGACCACCACCACATTCAGTGTAGACAATGTGAAATTAAATTTATGTAATGTTTGATTATTAATTGTTGTAATTACAGCTGAATAATTGATAAAAGTCATTATACGAGGAAAGAGATATTTAGAGACATTACTATGACACGATAAACAAGGAAGAATGCTGTGGCTTCCGATTTCAGGCATTTGGGAAGAAACAAATGTTTAGGAACAGACGTGGCTGTCTGGTCAAGACGCTTGCTTCCCAACAGCGAGGTTTTGAGTTCAATCCTCGGCCCCTTAGGCAAATGCCTTCTACAATAGCCCCAGGCTGACCAAAGCCTGGTCAGTGAA
This sequence comes from Octopus sinensis, assembly GCF_006345805.1. Lineage (NCBI taxonomy): Eukaryota > Metazoa > Mollusca > Cephalopoda > Octopoda > Octopodidae > Octopus > Octopus sinensis. The sequence goes on along the minus strand of NC_042997.1, from coordinate 211,061,243 downwards.
TTTGGTGGACGAAATTTGAAAAGAAGCCTCTCCTGTGTGTGTTGCCGGATAATTATCCCCAAGCATCACTCCCACACAACAAGGGCCCTTCGTTTCCAGTCTTCCACGAAAACACTGGGAAATATTGGAAACGGGTGGGGACTGGATCCCTTTTTCATCCCTGGCATGCGTTAGATGGTTCAACCTGAACTGATGATCCAGAAGGCTGTACCAAGTTCCAATGCCTGCTTTGGAATGGTTGTTCCTACAGCAGGACACCCCTCCTGACACATACCATATGCTTATCATTACCATCAAACTGATGACCATACATGTATCTTAATATGCTCTGTGATGCGTGATGGGTTATAATCATCACCCATCTTCTACTGTAGCATGAGTTGGGCAGTTTGACCCCAGTGTCGATCGGTACCTTGCAAGTGGAATTTGGTTAACGGATTCTGTGTGAATGTGTATGTGTGTAAACATTGGAGCGTGAAGAAAAAAGCTGGTGTTTTATAAATGAAGTCCCATGAAATATTTGTTCTGCAGTGGGTTACAGACACTTCCTTGTGATTGTCATTGGTGGAAATACAATGACCAAATGATCGCTTGAAAACCCATAACCAACAATGCCACTGCCACCACCACCACCACCACCACCACCACCATCATTAAATAAATATATAAATAAATATATAAATCACCCCACCCCCCACTTGAGTATATTGAATCAGTAAAAGTCTAAGACAAACAAACAAAGATTGAGGAAATAAATTCTTGGATCTTGAAAGCGGTTAATGGAATTAGAAATGTTGCAACTCAAGTGGCTGCTTCTTGAAAAGAACTGTAACAGCAGCAGCAGCAGCAGCAGCAGCAGCGAGATTGCATCAGTGAAAACTAATTGAAATGGTTCCATTATTTATTAATTTGAAACATTCCAAGAGCTTCGGTTTGTAAATTCTGAAATGGCCGACTAAGAGCAATAAAAGTCAGACAATTACAAGAAGCACATTGGCTGCAATGGAATCGGTTTCTTTAACAACAACAGAGGAAAAAAAATCTTCAGTTTGATTTGATTAGACATAATGACACTGAGGAAATTACATAAAAATTGTTTAAAACGATATACATGTATATACATAGATAGATATACACACATGTGTGCATGTGTGTATATAATTGTATGTAGACAGAAAAACAAGGAAAAAAAACAAACAAACAAACCAAGATATGTCATAAATTGTGTTCTTTATAAACCGTTTCCTTGGCAACAAGGTCTTTTGCTATGAAGTGGATACGATATTGATTTCTCAAAGACTGGTTGGTGCCAGACTTTGGAGAGGGAAGCGTAAACAGAATTATGTCATGGTGATTCCTTTTAAAAGATTACTGCTGCAAGTGGTTCCAAGAGAACTGAAATGGCTTCAACAAGGAATGGTAACACACAACAACAACAACCAAGCAGCATTTAATGGCAGCGGTTTTTAGATTTAAGTCTTATCAGTTTTAGTAAAAATGGTTTAAAGACGTTTCCATCTATAAGCTAATGACACAGAATCATGAACTTCCTGGAGACCCATTGCTTAACCCTTTGGTATTCAGACTATTCTACCAAATGTGACGCTTATTTATTCGCCGTGCATTCTCTCATAGCTTTGAAATTTCTGTGATGTGACTCTTTACGCTGGGAATGATATTGAAGGATAGGTGTAAGAGACTGGATCTGACTGGTTTTGAACATAAAAGAGCTAAAATATTTAGGCCGGATATGGCCGGTTTGAATGCTAAAAGGTTAAGCCTTCAGCATTGAAACCAGCCACATCAGGCACAGATATTCCAGCTGTTTTGAGTTCAAATCGTCACAAGTCTGGCCTCATACACCTAAAAACAAACAATCACGTCACTGAAAGTTCAAAGCTGCAACAGATAATGCAGGATTAATTCAAAGCAATGGGAATTAATAAGCATTACATTTGATAGTGTAATTTAAATGCTAACGAGTTAACTCGTTTGTTGCTTATCAAGTATTTTTGTTCACATACTCTCTTTTACTCTTTTACTTGTTTCAGTCATTTGACTGCGGCCATGCTGGAGCACCGCCTTTAGTCGAGCAAATCGACCCCGGGACTTATTCTTTGTAAGCCCAGTACTTATTCTATCGGTCTCTTTTACCGAACCGCTAAGTGACGGGGACGTAAACACACTAGCATCGGTTGTCAAGCAATGCTAGGGGGACAAACACACACACACAAACATACACACAAATACATATATATACATATATACGACAGGCTTCTTTCAGTTTCCGTCTACCAAATCCACTCACAAGGCATTAGTCGGCCTGGGGTTATAGCAGAAGACACTTGCTCAAGATGCCATGCAGTGGGACTGAACCTGGAACCATGTGGTTGGTTAGCAAGCTACTTACCACACAGCCAATGCTTTTATTTCAAATAATGACAAATTTAGTAAAATAACTTGGTCATTATTAAACTGGTGATTTGGAACAGAAATTAACATGGAATTTTGAGGGCAGCTTTTAATTTGGATCACTTTAACCCCCGCCCCACATTTTTTACCATATTTCTATTGAAATGCATTGAAGTCAAATAATTGTGATAATAATGAGAAATTTAGTAAAACAAAATAACTTTATTAAAATTAACGTGAGATTTTGATGGACAATTTTGACTTGGATAACTTTGAAAGAGGGAATTTGTATCTGGAACCAGGGACAGTCTCAGGTCGGTTGCTATGAAAAGGGTTCAATTATTTAAACTCAATTTTCAATTATGTGGCTGTGTCAACAATTTTATTTTTTAAGCAAATACAAGAATTAAGGGAAAAAATTTCTTAAATGTAGAAAAAACAAACAAACAAAAAACTATTGGCTGAGAATAAAATTCTCTTTTTCCTGTTTAAACTGATTTATGGTTATTCTATGAGAAGACTGAAATCAAAAGTGTTTACACAAGTGAATTGAATTTTATTTTATTGTGAAATTGTTTTAAATAGCAAAGAAATATATTTTAAACAGCTGAAATAATTCCAAAAATTTTAACGATTCTCAGCATTCATTAATACTTTGAAGTTTCAAGGCTGGATTATTGATTACCATATTTAGTATTGATTGGATTTCAGGAGAATTTGTAAATCAATCTCAATCAATAATTAATTCTGTCAGGGTTAACGAGAATTACACAAATGAAAGTGTTTGGATTTAATTTTGTTAGGAGCAATTAACAGATCTGAACCTTGATCCAGCAGATACAATGATCAGAGCAGTTCCATCCATGACATTCATACCTTTTATTCAGACATATCCAAACATGATCGATGCCAGTGCTGCCTGACTGGCTCTTGTGCCAGTGGCACATAAAAAGTACCCACGACACTCTCTGAGTGGTTGGCATTAGGAAGGGCATCCAGCTGTAGAAACCCTGCCAGATCAGACTGGAGCCTGGTACTTAAAACTTGAAGCTGTTGTATTAAAATTAATAAAGTGCCATGTTCCCTTTGGCCCTTTAACGTTCTCTTTGGCCCTTTATTGTTCACTTCAGCTCTTCATTGCACTTGATTGTAGAGAAGGTTTTGAAATTTTGCCTGAAGCAGTAAATTTCATGGCTACAGCAGGACACCCCTCCCAACACATACCATATGCTTATCATTACCATCAAACTGATGACCATACATGTATCTTAATAAGTAATATGCTCTGTGATGCGTGATCGGTTATAATAATCACCCATCTTCTACTGTAGCATGAGTTGGGCAGTTTGACCCCAGCCATCATTTCAGAATGTAATTTTATTGGCTCATGCCAGCGCTGCCTGTCTGGCTCCCCGTGACAGTGGAACGTAAAAAGCACCATTCAAACGTGGTCGATGCCTGCCCCCTTGCCCTGACTGGCTCCTGTGTTGGTGGCACGTAAAAACCACCATCTGAATGTGGCTGAGTCCCATGCTGGTGGCATGTAAAAGCACCATCCAAACATGGTTGATGCCAGCCCCTTCTGGCCCCTGTGCCAATGGCACATAAAAAGTACCTGCTAGACTCTTGGAGTGGTTGGCGTTAGGAAGGGCAGATCAGACTGGAGCCTGGTGCAGCCTCCTGGCTTCCCAGACCCCAGTCAAACCGTCCAACCCATGCCAGCATGAAAAACGGACGGTAAACGATAATGATGGAGTGGTTTATTGATGCAAAAGTTAAGTCTCCCTAAATTACTTGGTAACACAACAAGGACAAGCGATATACTGCAAGGATGGTACAGATGATTAATATTTACAACCGGTTTGGATTTTTACATGAAAAACATTTGACGAGAAAAGCAAATACCTAGCAAGGTCTTTTTTGTTTGTTTGTTTTACATGATAAGTGACCAGGCAGAGGGGTAGTGTCCAATAGTCTTTCTAGCACCTCAGTGAATCAGGCAAATGTATCTGTGTCTGTTGGTCAAACAATGAATGGAGGTGAGATGTTGTTAAAGAAACTTGTTATTTGTCTTACGTTAGTAGACATAATGAGACGAGAAAGGTAATTAGCATTAGTTTTTAATCAGAAAATAGCAATAATTCCTGATGGAATAATTGTGTAATATGCAACGTGGGGATGATTCAATGTAAAAACCATTCAGAAATGTCAAATGTAATGAATGGCAGAAAGGAATAACTATTCCAACACACCAAGTAACACCTGAGGGACAGATTAAGTGGCCTACTTTTTTCACAGGTGTGTTAGAGAATCAAGACAATAAGGGGATCAATTAAGAGCAAAATTAACTTTTTGAACAGCTTTGAGTACCAAAGCACTCCTCCTGGCACCCCAGCTTCAACCTTGGGTCTTTTGAAGGTTTTTATCACTTTCCTGCTCCTTGCCCCCACATTTTCCCCTCCACAGCAACAAACCACTTCTGGTCCTTTCATACTTTACTCCTCCTCTCCTTATTCATCCAGCATAAAGACTCCGCTTTCCAATTAAGGTTTGTGGTCTTGCAAGCTGCAATGGTGACCTCGCAATATGAAAAAAGCACCCAGCACATGTTGGAGTTAAGAAGATCGTCCAGCCATAGAAAACAGGGTACACTGCCCATTGCATCTGGTCAGACCGTCCAACCCATGCCAAACGCTACAGTTCTATATTTAAGAGATGAAGAATTATGTACATTTGACAGATATTTGTCCTCATCTAGTTTGTTGTTAACACAACGTTTCGGCTGATATACCCTCCAGCCTTCATCAGGAGAAATTTTGAACCTGGGTTCTCATTCCTAAGGTATTTTTCGATGTTATTATTATTATTCAGGTTACTTCACTTCCCACCATCCATACAGTGTAAAGAGAAGGATTGCTCAGTGTCTAAAACACTGTGCAAAGAATATAAGTAGCAATCGTGATACCCACCACGAAGAAATGATCAAGCTCAATAACAATCCATTAAGCAACAACTAACCCCAAAAGTATACTATCCACTCCAATTATGAAGAAGAGAGAGGATGAGGTCAATAAACTGTCCACAGTTTGTCTACCCTATGTGAAAGGCCTCTCCGAAAAGATACAAAAGATTTGTGGCCCATATGACATCAGGACAGTATTCAAGAGTAATACAACACTTCGCAAATATCTCCTTCGAGTAAAACCACCAATAGAAGAGAATGTGACCAAAGACTGCATGTACTCCATCCCATGCAGCTGGGGTAGGGTATTCAAAGGCGAAACATGCTGCACCCTCAAAATAAGGGTAGAGGAACATCGCAAAGCTGTGACACGAGGAGATACTGATAAATCGGGTATAGCTGATCATGTATGGGAAAATGGAGACCACCTCCCCCTGTGGGATGAAGTTAAAATAATAGACAGAGAACACCACTGGAAAATACGAAAACTAAAAGAAGCAGCACATATGCTAGGACACAACAACCTCCTAAGCAGACCGAGTGCAGATATGAGCAGCGCATGGGAACCGGTATTAAGGAAGGATAGGAGAATATTAGATTTATAAGCCCTAAAATTCACTCCATAATTTCCCAAGGGCATATAGTGTAGTGGTTAAGAGCACAGGCTACTAACCCCAAGATTTCGAGTTCAGTGACCTGAATAATAATATTGAAAAATACCTTAGGAACCCAGGTTTGAAATTTCCCCAAGACACCTGATGAAGGCTGGAGAGTACAAACAAGATGAGGAAAAATATCCGTCAAATGTAAATAATGAACTAAGGCTGCATCAGATACACAAAACCTGAAAACAAAGCGATGGGATGATCATGGCTGGAAGGCTTTGGAATAACAACTATAAAGTACAATAATCACAGCTTCAGTTAGAAGTATGCCTCTGTATTTGTTCAGTGAAAGTTTGGTCAAGGCTGAAAGCTTGCTCATGATAAAAAGTATTTTGTAAGACAACAGACGACATCTCAAGTGCTAAGACAGAAGACATTGTCAACTAACAAGATAAACAACAGTATCAAATAAAAGAGACATTTAAGATCAAAACAAAAGGAAAAAACATAACTGATAAAGCGACCCCTTTCCAAATGTACACACCTCAACGTTGTTTATGAATGAGGAATGACATTCCTTTACACACACACACTTCTACATTGTGGGAAATGACATTCCTGTATGTATACACCCACACACGCACACAAATACACACACCTTCACTTTTGTAATATAAGACCGGAGAGAGAGGAGAGGTGGTGAGCTGGCAGAGTGGTTACCAGGTGGGGGCAAGATGCTTTGCAGCATGTTTGGCTGTCTTTACCGTTCATCTCTCCGGGGTCAATAACGTAAGTACCAATTGACCACTGGGGTTGATGTGACTGACTTATCCCCTCCCTTGAAATTGCTGGCCTTGTGCTAAAATATGAAACTGTTCCATGACTGGGCAACCGTTCTCTCTCCCTCTCTCCCCATCTCTATACACACACCCAGATAAAAATGCATACACGCCATGATTTTACATCCGCTTTCCATTCCGTCATGGGTTGGTTGAGACCAGGTTGCGGTGACCAGAGCCAGCGCATGTGTGAAAGCCTCCCTCTGGCAGGGTGGCCTCCTAATACCAACCACTTCACTGGATGTTTTTTTTTGACAGGTGCAAACACTAGAAAGGTAAACGTGTCCAAAAAGACTTTATACTCCATGTCCACTCACTGGCCAGCTTCTTTACAGAGTGAGAGGCAGGAAAGACGGCAGCAGGAAGGATGGGGGGGACGGGGGTTCCCCGTTCTGAGACGACGGTGATGGTCATGGTGGGGTTAAGTAATAATGATGGAGACCTGGGATGTTTGGGACAACGGGAGTAAGAGTATGATGGTGGAGTGTGAGATGGGATGGTGACAGCTGGGACAGGAAGTAGAGCTTACTACCATTGGCCCATTTTAATCTCAAACGGGAGGGGGGGAGGGGGGAGTAATAAGTATTAATGAATAACGAGTGACACAAGTAGACGAGTGAGTAACAAGGACACAAAGAGGTTGTGTGTAAGAAATACTCAAAGAATGACATTCTTCTCCCAGTGTGTGTGTATATATATATACACAACTATGTATATATATCATCATCATCATCGTTGTTTAACGTCCGTTTTCCATGCTAGCATGGGTTGGATGGTTTGACCGGGGTCTGTGAAACCAGGAGGCTGCACCAGGCTCCTGTCTGATCTGGCAGTGTTTCTACAGGTGGATGCCCTTCCTAACTCCAACCACTCCGAGAGTGTTGTGGGTGCTTTTTACGTGCCAGGAGAGGCTGGGAGCGGCCACGATTGGTTGGTGCTTTTTACGTGCCACAGACACAGAAGCCAGTCAGGTCGACACTCAGACTGTGGCCATGCTGGGGCACTATGTTCAAATTGACCCTAGGACTTATTATCCTAAAGCCTGATACTTTTTCTATCAGTCTCTTTTGCCAAGCTGCTACATTACAGGGACATAAATAAACACACACACACACACACACACATATCATTGTCTTCATCATTTAATGTCCACTTTCTATGCTGGCATGAGTTGGACAGCTTGAGATGGAGCTGGCTAGCTGTGAGCTATCCAGTCTCCACTTGTCTGTTGTGGCATGGTTTCTACAGCTGGATGCCCTTCCTAACATGCCAACCACTTTACAGAGTGTGCTAGGTGCTTTTTATGTGGCACCAGCATCTGAAAGTACAAGCCTGTAAGTGTGGAAGACAGCAATTTTACTTAACTTATTTATATATATCATCATTATTGTTTAACGTCCGTTTTCCATGCTAGCACGGGTTGGACGGTTTGACTGGAGAATGGCAAGCCAGGAGGCTGCACCAGGCTCCCATCTGATCTGGTAATGTTTCTACAGCTGGATGCCCTTTCTAATGCCAACCACTCCGAGAGTGTAGTGGGTGCTTTTTACATGTCACCGGCACAGGAGCAGAGGAGGCTGGCAACGGCCATGATCAGTTGGTGCTTATATATACAATTTCAGCATGGAAGGTGTTTATAAGCCATTTAAGAAACACACAAAAACCGTTAGATTCAATTCAACATTTAAATTTAATTTGCCAAAATATTTTCATCGCATTGAGACCATGACCTGTTCACTGACAATATATATATATATACACACACACACACACATACATAATAAATCATAATATATAATACATATATATATTCATGCATATATGGGTACAGGACGTCACCAATGGTACAAATAACATGAAACATGTAAACAAACAAGTTAAATATGTAAACAACGACAAAAAATAGAAAACAGGACAAGTAAACAGAGAGAAAGGACCTTTCCTCATTTCAAGCATTCATACACAATAGGCTTCTTTCAGTTTCCCTCTACCAAATCCACTCGCAAGGTTTTGACCAGTCCAAGGCTTATAGGTGAAGGTTCCATGCAGTGGGACTGAACCCAGGGCCATGTGATTGGGAGGCAAACTTTTCACCATACAGCCCTGCCGCTACCTAAATAACCCTTTCTATACTACTTGGAGGTTGGGGGGGGAGCAGGGATAGCATCCGCTACAGTATGTAGTTGGTACTTCATTTTATGGGTCCCAAAAGAACAAAAGGCAAAGCTGACCTTGACAGAATTTGAACTGACAACATAAAGACAGATGAAATGGTGTGAAGCATTTTGTCTGGCATACCAGCACTTCTGCTGGCAGAATATATAAAGGATACTTAACGGGCCCCGTCCATCTGAGGATACGAATGTGTCAGGTGTTCACAAAACTGTAAAAAATATAGAGCTGAGTCAACCTGTTATTAGATACTTATAACTGCAGCTAAATACATTTTGAGTGCTACTTTCATCTGTCCAGGCACTTGTGTGTGTGTGTGTGTGTGTGTGTGTATCATCATCATCATTATCATCATTTAACATCCATTGTCCATACTAGCATGCTGGAAGGCTGTCCTGGGCTCCAGTCTGATTTCGCATGGTTTTTTTTACAGCTGGATGCCCTTCCTAATGCCAACCATTCCAAGAGTGTAATTGGGTGCTTTTACGTGTCACCAGCATGGGTGCCATTTGTATCTGCCATGAAGGCAATTTTGCATGGTTCGGTGAGTCTTCTTCTCAAGCATGACATAATGCCAAAGGTCTTGGTCATTGCCTCCGTGAGACCCAACACTTAATAGGAACTCAGTACCATGCCTCCATGAAGCATGCTTGAAAGGGACTCTGTCACCTCACCTCCATGAGGCCAAACACTTCAAAAACAACTCAGCCACTTTGCTTCTGTGAGGCCCAACATTCCAAGTCATTAGACTACAGCCATGCTGGGGCACTGCCATGCTGGGGCACTGCCATGCAGGGTTTTAGTTGAACAAATTGACTCCAGGACATTTTTTTTTAAAGTCTAGTACTTATTCTATCAGTCTCTTTTGCTGAATCACTAAGTTACAGAGACGTAAACACACCAACACCAATTGTTTAGTGGTGGTGGTGGGAGAGAGGACAAATACACACACACACACACACACAACAGGATTCTTTCAGTTTCAGTAAACCAAATCCACTTACAAAGTTTTTGTTGGCCCAAGGCTATAGTAGAAGACACTCGCCCAAGGCACCACACAGTGGGACTGAACCCAGAACCATGTGATCAAGAAGCAAACCTCTCACCACACAGCCATGTATATATATTTAGTTACACAACAATAAATATATATATATATATATATAATGTGTATATATATATATATATATATGCATATATAGGAAGAGTTTATGAAAAAAAACAAAAGACGAAGACAGTTGGTGTACAAAACAAACAGATGTATTAGTATAATGCTCAGGAATAGAAAAAGTCTTTTACGTTTCGAGCCTACGCTCTTCTACAGGAAGGGACACAGAAAAAACAAGGAGAGAAAAAAAGGAGAAAAAAAAATATACATATATATATATATATATCTCTGTCTTCCCTTCTCTGTATCTTTCCTTCTCCTATGTTTCAGACGAAGAGCTCCGCTCGAAACGTTAAACCCTCCTTCTTCCCTGAGCGTCCAATAATACTTTATTTGTTCCACGTCCTCGCGCTGCTGTGTTTTTTTGTGTTTTCTTGTTTGGATTAACTATATATATATATATATATATATATATATACAAGCGCGCGCGTGCACACACACACAAGTATTGTTTTTTAGCAAATTATGGAAAATAAAAGTTGGCTTGTAGAGTTAGGACCCAGGTTTGAGCATTTCAAAATCCTTCTTGCATCCCAAATTCTAGGTCAAAACATTGCTGTGACCTGTTGAGGGGAAACCATAGGAAATAGGTTAAAGTCTAATTGTTAATAAGCTGCAATACAATCCAGTGGTTCAGTGTGAGACAGTAGTGTTGCTAGTAAGTAACTAAGAGAAGAAATGACTAAATAGGAGGGGGGGACCAACTGAGAAAGAAAAGTCGTAAAACTGGTTTTGTATCAGTGTTGTTGTTGTTGTTGTTTAATAGTTGACCAACTGAACTACTTATTCAAGCATGACTCAAGATAAAATGAAGTTTTATGCAAATATTAGATAGAAGTGAGTTTATATAAAGACAGCCTGGCTTTGGTTTAACGTGGAGAAGGGGTCTCTGTAAGGAATTAGTCTATGATGTGAAGATAAAGTAGTTAACTAAATTCCCAGCCAACAAGAAACTGTCTGGAGAGTCAGAAATCTATTTTGGGGTTACTTTCACATTTTTCAATGTTACATTTTTTTATTTAATAAGTTAACAAAATCTACAAACCATAAATATATTGATGCTTACAGAAATACTTATGTGTAACAAGAATAGAATCAGAGATATATTTATTTTGAAGCAAGTCAAAAGAATTAGTAGCAGAATTTCAAATTCCTCCTTTGGAACTGCTACGACTGCCACATTCTTGTAACTTCTACATACTTTTAACAATTATCTTCTCTAGATATTCCAATGGAACGTCAACAACACCAGTGCTGGGTGACCGAAAATGGCCACGGACACCAGTAACCTACACAATTTCCATCTTAAATTACTAATAACCCCCACCCTATGACTGATGCCATTTAGAATAGATTCCAAGAAATCTTGTAATTACTCTGACAGTAATTCCTTGTTTACCCCTAATTCCAGAATGTTCTCTTCAAATTCTTCTCCTCTAATGGCAGTAAGTTTATTTTCAGCGACAAATAAAGCTAATTTGGAGGTTGAAATTCACATTCTTAGGACACACTGCAGATGAAATGAGGGGGCAAAAAATAAATAGGAACAAGAGCACTCAGAGAGCACAAACCCCTGCCAAGGCAACACCAACATCTTCTTAATGATTAGCCAGAGATGAGTTTTAACACTGAACACCTTTTTGATCTCCATGTGTCTAACACACGTGGACATGCCTACAAGGTCAGAAAACAACACAGCTCCCATGACTTTCGGAAACATTTTTTCACGCTCAGAGTTGCTGAAGCATGGAATAAACTGCCTGCGTCAGTTGTTGACTGCCATGACACTGCATCCTTTAAGGCCCTCATGCTTTCCGAAATCCGTCGAAACTACACCTGATTATATATACACTTTAGATGAGTTGTAGTGCACCTGAGCACTGTACACAATGTTTATTATTATTATTATTATTATTAAAATGAGAATATCTGAAATAAACTCGATTACTCTCACAAATGAGAATACTAAAAACGAACCTGACCACTCTCAAAAATTGAGTAGAAAAACTAGAAAAATAACCCAGAATCCTTGTTTGGTACCCGATTGATCCCAAAATCTAATCAGTTCCTGCCAGTCACAAGGCCAAACATTCCTGAAAGTTTCATCTGAATTCTTGTCCAGGGACGAGCAAACAAACACGATTAAAAACAATACCTCTGCCTTTGCTAAGGAAAAACACCAACTATTATTAAAGAAAAAGCTACTCTGCATATCACCATCATTTTTCGTGCTGGCATGGGTCAGACAAAATTCAATTAGGACAATTTCTACAGCTGGATATCCTTGTCATCACCCCCCCCCCCCAGTTGACAAACAAAGTAATATTTTCACATGGCGTCCTCTTACAATATCCTCCGCTCTACTCATCAATCTCTCTGTCTATTGGTGCTGCCCGTTATACTGTCAGAATCATTTCGTTTCCTACATAAAAACTTCAAACCCTAAGGGACTCCTTTCCTTATGTATTCCCTCTCTCTCTCCACCACTACCCTTCAGCCAACAAAACTCAAAGATTGACTCCATCCCCAAGCCTTACCCAACATCTGCCGGCACCACCAATAAACTCCACATTGCAATCTAACAAATACTAAACATATTATCAGCTCTCATGGAAATAAATTCTTTTCACTGCACAAAACATGAAAGACATCCAAAAGTTCCAATTTCCTCTGAAGATTTCAACCAAAATATATAAAATACCGCAAATAAAACTAATGAAACTAACTCGTTTATCTGTGAGAGACATTTCTAAAGAGGCCCCATGGACCGTTAAAGTGGTGATCAAATAACCACACTCATACACCCACCCTTTACATTGGCGTGTATGTTATATGTATGCATATGCACAGACACACACACTTATATATATGCATGCATTTATATATATCATCATCATCATCGTCGTTTAGCGTCCGTTTTCCATGCTAAACGACGATGATGATGATAATGATGATGATATATATAAATATATATATATATGTACTCTTTACTCTTTTACTTGTTTCAGTCATTTGACTGCAGCCATGCTGGAGCACAGCCTTAAGTCGAGCAAATCGACCCCAGGACTCATTCTTTGTAAGCCCAGTACTTATTCTATCGGTCTCTTTTTGCCGAATCGCTAAGTGACGGGGACGTAAACACACCAGCATCGGTTGTCAAGCAATGCTAGGGGGACAAACACACACATATATATATATATACATATATACGACAGGCTTCTTCCAGTTTCCGTCTACCAAATCCACTCACAAGGCATTGGTCGGCCCAGGGCTATAGCAGAAGACACTTGCCCAAGGTGCTACGCAGTGGGACTGAACCCGCAACCATGTGGTTGGTTAGCAAGCTACTTACCACACAGTCACTCCTGCGCCTATGCTTTCCAACTTTGTTTTGTTTTGTTATTGAATCTCAAAGAAACCCCCAACAGACAAATGAATATTTGGCAAGATGTCATGTTTGATATAAAGATGTAATGTTAGGTCAGAGAAGTAGCAGACGAAATGCCTCGCTGGGGGCAGTTGTCTTGAGGTGCTGAGTTCAAAGCCAGCCGAGGGCAATTTTGCCTTTTATCTTTCTGGACTTGATATGATCGCTTACACTTACTTCCCACCCCGACAAAAAAATGTACCCTGGCATCAATATGTGGTGTTAATATAATACAAGATGTAGTGGTACAGGGGACCCCGAACTTTTTAGACCATCGACCCCATCATGGAATCCTTGATTCCTCATCGAACCCCCCCCCCACTCCCCAGGCATGCACAAGAAAATAGATAAATAAGAATATAGTAGATGTGTAGTTTCCAGGCATTTATCGAACCCTTGAATATCAACCACTTTGGAGACCCCTGTAGTAGTAGTAGTAGTACTAGTAATAGTATGGGGGAATGTGCTATAGGGAGACACACCCCATTTCTTGGTGATTCTCTACTAATCCTGGCAGATGACACGTCTGCATCATTCAGGTGATAACCCTCCAACCCATGGGGCTGTTTGGGTAATTGTTGCTGATGAGGGTTTAATAAGACTGGAACGTAATTCCTACCTCAATCTCTTTTAGTCACCTTTTACAAGATGCAGAGTAAGCGCTGGGTCTGTTCTTTGGCTTGCCACACAGCGCTAGAGTAATAATGCAAAATGAAAAGTTTAGCTCAAGAACACAAGAGGATGCCTGGTCCGGGAATTGAACTCACGATCTCATAATTGCGAGGGTGATAACCCTAACCACTAGGCCACACGTGATGTTCAAATATAAAAAGAAATACTGAAGGGGAAGAAAACTATTATTGGAAACCTTTTTAGAGACAAGTCAGGAAATGGGGAACCATTTTGGGTCCTTTTTTTGTGTTTAACTCTCTCTGCAAAATGATTGGTTGAATCAGTAAAAAGAAAGAAAGAAAGAAAGGAACAACTTTAATGTGTATTGGTATGGGATGGTGTGTGTGTGTGTGTGTGTGTGTGTGTGTGTGTGTGTGTTTGTTGCTATGTATGTGTATGATGTGGTATGTAAAGGATAATGTGTCAGTATGTATTACGATGTATGTGTGTATATATGTAAGTGTGTGTGTATGTATGTAAGTGTGTATGTATGTATGTGTGTATGTATGTGTGTATGTCTGTATGTGTGTATGTATGTGTGTATGTCTGTATGTGTGTATGTATGTGTGTGTATGCACATGCCTACAGACATACCTGTGCATCTCTGTGGTGTGCAAGTGTGTATGCATGTTTTTACTCCTCCAACAGAAGCGCATGCAACCACAAACTGCAGAAGGAAGACAAACAACAACAACAAGCAAAGGAAATTAAAGACACATCATCACTTCAGCATCCAAAAGTGGTTGCACAACTGCTGCTGCTGCTGCCATGGCTGCTGCTGCATTTGCAGTCAACAGATAGATTGAACAGACCACAGACAGGAATGGCAGGGAAGGAAAGACATTAAAATGCAGCCCCGCTGGAGCACTGCCCTGAACAATTTTAGTCAAATGGCGGCAGATACTGGTGTCAGGTAAATGCCCCCCCCACCACCACCACCACTACCACCACCACTACCACTACCACCACCACCACCATGCTGGTGGCACGTAAAAAGCACTATCCAAATTTGATTGATGCCAGGTCTGCGTGACTGGCTCCTGTGCCGGTGGCACGTAAAAAGCTGAAAAAACACCCACTACACTCTCAAGAGTGGTTGGCATTAGGAAGGGCATCCAGCTGTAGAAACACTGCCAGAACAGACCGGGGCCTGGTGCCGTCTTCTGGCTCTCCAGACCTCAGTCAAACCGTCCAACACATGCCAGGATGGAAAACAGACGTTAAACGATGATGATGATACAACAGGCTTCTTTCAGTTTCCGTTTACCAAATCCACTCCCAAAGGTTTATAATATAATATAATGAAATTATTGTATACAGTGCTCAGGTGCACCACAACTTGTCAAAAAGTGCGTATAAAGTGTATGCAGTAATGTACAAATGTCTGGAAAGCGAACAATGTATGAGTCAGATACATGCTTGAGTATGTATGGAGGGGAGAAAATCCGGTGTAGTGTTGGCGAATCTCAGGAAGCAGGGAAGTTTTGAAGGATGCAGTGCTCCAACAACTAACAACTGATGCCGGCAGTTTGTTCCATGCTTCAGCAACTCTGAGCATGAAAAAATGTTTCCTAAAGTCATGGGCGCTGTGCTGTTTTCTGACTTTGTAAATATGTCCATGGGTGTTAGACAGGTGGAGTTTGAAAAGGTGCTCAGAGTTATTGTTTGTGAGATGGTTAATAATTTTATGGGTGTCTGCCAAGTCAGCTGCCAGACGTCGGAGTTTCAATGTGTCCATGCCCAGGGAAGTAAGGCGTTCAGAATATGGCAAATGCCTGATGGAGGGTATTCTTTTGGTTGCACGTCGCTGAACGGCTTCCAGACGATTGATATCTGGGCAAGATAGGGGTTCCAGTGTTTGATTAGCCTGAGGCTATAGTAGAAGACACTTGCCTGAGGTGAGACTGAACCCAGAACCAAGTTTCCATCAAAACATTTAACACTGTTTCAGATTTACAAAACTGATTTTAGTTGAACTCAGTGTTAGGAAGGGCATCCAGCTGTAGAAACTCTGCCAGATCAAGATTGAAGCCTGGTGCAGCCATCTGGTTCGTCAGCCCTCAGTCATACATCCAACCCATGCTAGCATGGAAAGCGGACATTAAACGATGATGATGATCATCATCATCATCATTTAATGTGCCACAGAGTGAGACTGAACCCAGAACCATGTCTTTGGGAAAGCAATCTTCATAGCACACAGCCACCGCCTGCACCTGTTGAGAAATAGTTTTTATAAAAATAAAATAACAGGCGCAGGAGTGGCTGTGTGGTAAGTAGCTTGTTTACCAACCACATAGTTCCGGGTTCAGTCCCACAGCGTGGCACCTTGGGTAAGTGTCTTTTACTATAGCCTCGGGCCGACCAAAGCCTTGTGAGTGGATATGGTAGACGGAAACTGAAAGAAGCCCGTCGTATATATGTATATATATATATGCGTGTGTGTGTTTGTGTGTCTGTTTGTCCCCCTAGCATTGCTTGACAACCGATGCTGGTGTGTTTATGTCCCCGTTACTTAGCGGTTCGGCAAAAGAGACCAATAGAATAAGTACTGGGCTTACAAAAGAATAAGTCCCGGGGTCGATTTGCTCGACTAAAGGCGGTGCTCCAGCATGGCCGCAGTCAAATGACTGAAACAAGTAAAAGAGTAAAGAGTAAAAGAGACGTGTTGGTAGCAAAGTGCTGATGACACGTCATGTGTGTGTGTAATGGAGTGTTAGGTGTTAACAGGTTATCGCGTTTGTTTTGCAATGATGAGGTGCCAGGTTCAATTCCTGCATGGCATCTGGGGTCAACCATCTCAGAGCTTATTCGACAGAAAGAAACTGGGGAGGTCAACAAGTGCATTGTACCCGTAATGCAAAAGCTCAGCTTTGTTGCTCACCATGTTACACTAACACCGTTTGATAATTGCATCAAGGGGACATGAGTGTCTACGGAATACTCAGCCAGTTGCATTTTAATTCAAGAGCAGGTAACTCACTCAACTAAACAACTTAATCCTCATCGATGAATAACAGGGATTCCATTGACTTTAAAAGCTGTTACAAAGAAAAGAGACCATCCTTTACTTTTACTGATACCAGTAAAGGGCTGTGATCATGCTGGAGCAATAGTACAGCCACAACCATAAGGTTTATATGTAGCATTACTGACGATGATGATGATGATGATGTCTCTTTTCAAGACTTCAACCATTAACTGCGACATAAAGCGAAGTCATTATTTCCAACATCGTTACAGAAATAAGAAATTAATGTTACTTCATTAATATGGCCAAATTAATGCCACTTCATTAACCGCCATCATTTCAACATCCACTTTCTCATGCTTGCATAGGTCAGTTGGAATCCAGTGAGGCATACATTCTACAGTAGGATGCTCTTCCTGTTGCCAACCCTTGAACTATCTTTAGGGAAGCTAATATTATATTCCCTCCCCACCCCGCAGGGAAATTGGAAACAAAGGACAATTCTCTCACATGACACAGACTATCTCTTCATGTCAAAAGAAGGAAACAGTAACACACATACACACATCTCCCCACTCCATATGCATATGTATACATAGACATACATACATTATATATATATATACACACACACACACACACACACACACATAAAGGTGTCTTTCAGTTTCCATCTCCTCCTCATATGGACTTGGCTTGACCTGGGGCTGTAGTAGGAAACACTTGCCAAAATACCACAGAATGGGATGAAACCAAAAACCATGAGGTTGATAGGCTGAAAGAAGCCTGCTCTGTGTGTGTGTGTGTGTGTGTGTATATACGTGTATATAAATATATTGGGTTGGTGCATAATTATTGCGGCTTTTTATCGATAAATTTTATTCAACAAAAACAATATCAAATGTTTAACCAAAAACATCTTTAAATGATTATTCTGAACGTCTGCCAGGCAAATGGGAAGCAGTAATTGAAGTGGATGGTGAATATGCTCCAGAATAATCATTTAAAGATGGTTTTCTTAGATGCTGTTATTGTTTTTGCTGAATAGAAAATTTGTTGAAAAAGAGCTGCAATAATCAGACATCAACCCAATATATCTGCATATATATGTATGTGAGGCGCAATGGCCCAGTGGTTAGGGCAGCAGACTCGTGGTCGTAGGATCGCGGTTTCGATTCCCAGACCGGGCATTGTGAGTGTTTAGAGAGCGAAAACACCTAAAACCTCCACGAGGCTCCGGCAGGAGGTGGCAATCCCTGCTGTACTCTTTCACCACTCTTTCTCCCACTCTTTCTTCTGTTGGCCTGCTCGCTTAGTCAACGGGGTGGTGTCATTCGAAGGCTAAAACAATGTGAACTCATTGTGACCAGTGATGTGTAACAACATCTGATGGTCTGGTCGGTCACGTGATCACGTGATATATGTGTGTATGCATATATATATATATCTAACCTGGATAACTGTGGCGATTAGTATATAATTGTATATATCAATGACTGTTTTTTTCTCTTTTTTTTTTTATACATGGCTTAAGCACATTGTGCTTTTCTCCTGCCAATAAATTTTTAAAATACATATATATACGCTGCATTGATAAAGGGCAACAACCCTGAAACATGTCTGCAGATGTCTGACTAGCAAGGTGAAGCGGCTGACCTCCCCTGTTCGAAGGTTGTAATGGACGCAGGTTCATGTGTCATATAGCTAGCTAGAGGCGATGGCCTCTTGGAGCTAATCAGCGACAACTTTAGTCTTATATTTATAGACTGCCATATTAGCTTCGCGATAACTATTAATATCCAGTAACGCTGCCGTAATCTCCTTTAGAGAGACTTAGTAATTTTAATATTTCTATTATATATATATATATATATATATATGTATATATATAGTCTGCAGACTAGATCCAGGGATTCTTCATTTAGAAGACCCTTAGTAGTGGTCAAAAGATTCAAAAGAATGGCTATAAGAGGGATCAAGTTGAGCGGGTATAGAGGCAATTATGCAGATAAACAAATTAGACACATTAAATATGCTAAATATAAAGTTTACATACGAAATACAAAATGTGTGTATATGTGTATATATGCAAATTGAGAGAAAAGAAAAGTGGAGACTCTCAGATGATGAAATTTTCAGTCTAAATATGAAGATATATCAATGGGTCCAGCTTCCACAAACGACAGAAAATTAAAAGGGGTGGAAGAAAGGTGTTATAAGTGCAACAGCCGTTTCTGGTTGCTTGGGGATTCGTAATAATGTTGGCTGATGTAGCTCATCACAACATTGGATGAGATCAGCCTCCGTCATCAGAGTTCAGATCTTAATGCAGAGGAGGTAGGAGAGTCCAGTTTGCAGGACATTGTTGTAGAGCTGAAAACGAGGTAATTTCTACTCTTCTCCTCAGGAAGCCATCTACTCGCAATACCAGAGGGCGCACACTCTCCTACCCTGATGTAATCTCCAGGGATACAGGCATCCAGCAACAGGACCTCCGTAATGCCATGATGGACCGCGAAGTCTGGCGTTGCATGGTAAATTCCATTGTCTCGACCACGGTCGAACAATGATGATGATGATGATGATGCAGAGAAGTTCTCTGCATTAACAGAAACTGCTGTTGGGCTTAAAACACCTTAATTTTACCTGTTGTTTGTACTCTATGTCAGGTAGACATGTTTACATAAACATCTTTATATTCATAAATTCATCATCTGAAAGTCTCCATCTTTTGCTCTCTCTCTCTCTCTCATTTCGCATGTATACACATATTTTGAATTTCATACCAATTCTATTATATTCAACATATTTGATGTGTCTGATTCGTTTATCTGCCTAATTGCCTATATATATATATATCATCATCATCATTTAACATCCACTTTCCATGCTGGCATGGGTTGGATGGTTCGACCGGGGTCTGGGAAGCCAGGAGGCTGCACCAGGCTCCAGTCTGATCTGGCAAAGTTTCTACAGCTGGATGCCCTTCCTAATGCCAACCACTCCGAGAATATAGTGGGTGCTTTTAACATGCCAGTCAGGCAGCACTGGCATCAACCATGCTTGAATGGTTCTTTTTACTTACCAGTGGCATGGGAGACAGTCAGGTGACACTGGCAACGACCACG
This sequence comes from Octopus sinensis, assembly GCF_006345805.1. NCBI lineage: Eukaryota > Metazoa > Mollusca > Cephalopoda > Octopoda > Octopodidae > Octopus > Octopus sinensis. The sequence goes on along the minus strand of NC_042997.1, from coordinate 211,040,887 downwards.
AACACAGCAAGGAGTATATAACTAGCTATAGCAAGGAGTGAACTCCTAATACCGTGCCTTAACTTTACACTCAATCACTATATGTCACTAATGAGCTGTCTTTCCTAACGATGGCTGGTAGCGTGTATTGGCCACCCGAGAAGACAGTGAAGACACTCCAAAAAGAAGCACCACTCTCCATACACTCCACTGAGGTTGACATCAGATCTCTCCTGCCTGGCCACAACAGTTTAAAGTGATTCCCAATAAACTTCATACATTCCTGTTCTCCCCTTTCATTTATTGATCACTGCTGTTCATTGATCAGTTCAACCATCTCCATCTCTCTCTCTCTCTCTAGCAGCTTTAATATGCAACATTAAATAGCTGCAGATTTGAAAAATTATTTCGTTTTTGGATTTGGTTTGCAAGATTATATGAGTTCATGTGTTGAAGCATATTCTGTTGTGTCTGGGAGAGTCATTTTTTTTTGTGCCTTATAATGTAACACACTCACCAGTAAAATTTCCACTTTTTTCTTATTTTTATTTTCCTAAAACTTTTGTTGCGTCTTGCAACCTTTCCAATAGTTTTGATTTCTGTTTAAGTAATTAGAAAATTTAATTTGGTGAGAGTAAGTTGCATATTTAGAGTTTTAAATATCTTTTTATATCAGAAACCTAAATAGATTAGATGTGGATATTTCTTATCAGTTAACATACAACTGTAAGAATGATAGCCATTACACACTGTTGTGGTGAGAGTTACTGTGGGATTGGAAGAATGGACTAACCAAACTCTTATAAAAAGTAACACATTGGTTGAGACGAGTAAAGTCGTAAGAGTCACTGGGGTCGTCTGAGAGTTAGTATTTATTGGAGTATCATGTTTAGTGGAGTAATTTGAAGTATGTTGTGCGAAGAAGACAGTTGTGTCTATAACCTGCTTCATGAAATCTGTATATCCAACATACAAAAGGATATAAAATATGTACAGCTGGACAAATGTACCAAAGTCAATGACACCAGTTTTTAGTGACAGCTGAACAATTTGCTGCTGTCAATGACACGGACCATTGAATTCATCATCATCATCATCGTTTAACGTCCGCTTTCCATGCTAGCATGGGTTGGACGGTTCAACTGGGGTCTGGCAAGCCCGAAGGCTGCACCAGGCCAGTCAGAATTGACAGTAGAATAATTTTCTACAGTCAATGACACCAGTTATTAGGATAACCGCAGAAAGTGACAAGAAACAGATGCAACAGGTAATCAAACAAGCCAACGAGAGAACATTTCTGCAGTTGCCCCCCGCGCATCACCACTCTGCTAAGAATAGCAGCCTAATCTCTCCTAAATAATAACTTACCAATTGAAAAAAAGACACGAAGACATAAGACAATGTGGTTCTGAGTTCATTGAGAAAACAATGGGACAGTCACAGGTGGGAATGAAAGCCACCAATTCCTAACTGTAGTCAGCTGAATTGAGTGCTTATGTCCTTGGAAAATATATGAAACCAGCTTCTGTGCCAGTGGCACATAAAAGGGCACCATTCGAGTGTGATCGTTACCAGCGTTGCCTTACTGGCACTTGTGCCCGTGCTAGTAGGGAGTCAAGAGTACCATCTGAGCGTGATCGTTGCCAGAGCAGCCAACTGGCTTCCGTGCCAGTGGTACATAAAAGAGCACCATTCGAGCGTGATTGTTACCAACGTCACCTTACTGGCACCTGTGTAAAAAGATTTGAGTGAGGTCATTACCAGTACCGCCTGACTGGCCCCAGTGCCGGTAGCAGGTAAAAAGCACCCACTACACTCTCAGAGTGGTTGGCATTAGGAAGGGCATCCAGCTGTAGAAACTCTGCCAGATCGAGATTGGAGCCTGGTGCGGCCGTCTGGTTCACCAGCCCTCAGTCAAAATCGTCCAACCCATACTGGCATGGATAGCGGACGTTAAACGATGATGATGATGATGATGAAATACTGTCAATTGTCTATCATCTGTTGTTGTGGAAAATAATCCATAAATGATGTTGGTAATTTCATTTGCACAAGAATTAAGATGGGAACAATCCCAGAAGAATCAGCAGAGGACTGAGTCATTCTACCGTTTAGTTTAGGCTTTTTGAAAAAGCAAAACCCAAAATTTATTTATGGTACAACTTGTTTATCTTGTACGACAATACTTATGCTTTCATTTCAGCGAGGAATAATTAAGATAAGCAGGACTAATTAGTAAGGATGGAGTGGTGGAGAGGTGATTAACATCCTGGGTGGCACCATTCTGCCTAAGAACTGCAGGTCTGCAACTTCCGTTCTAGTCAAGAGCTTTCCCTTTCTATTCTCTACTCACACCAACACTTTTTAAAAATAACCTTTAGTGGTTTGTGTGTGTGTGTGTGTGTCTGTACACACACAACAGGCTACTTTCAATTTCTAATCTACCAAATCTGTTCCCAAGGCTCTGGTTGGCCTAGGGCTGAACTTCAAACCATGTGGTTAGGAAGCAAACTTCATAACAAGGCAGTCGGTGGATGAAGAATTGCCAAATAAAGTAGGTAGTAAGTAGCTTGCTTACCAACCACGTGGTTCCGGGTTCAGTACCACTGTGTGACACCTTGGGTAAGTGTCTTCTACTATAGCTTCAGGCCGACCAAAGCCTTGTGAGTGGATTTGGTAGGCGGAAACTGAAAGAAGCCTGTCAATTATATATGTATATATATATGTGTGTGTGTGTATATATGTTTGTGTGTTTGTGTTTGTTCCCTCAACATCGCTTGACAACCGATGCTAGTGTGTTTACGTCCCCGTAACTTAGTGGTTCGGCAAAAGAGATGGATAGAATAAGTACTAGGCTTACAAAGAATAAGTCCTGGGGTCAATTTGCTTGACTAAAGGCGGTGCTCCAGCATGGCCACAGTCAAAATGACTGAAACAAGTAAAAGAGTATGATAGAAATGGTGAAGCTATGGCCATGAAAAGATGCTGTGGAATTGATTAAAAAAGTGAAGGGGCTGTTTTTGGTAATGAGGTGAATGGCACAATTGGAGTGGAAACAAGTGGGTCTCCACCAACTTGCTTATTGTGTGTCACAATGGGGGGAAAAAAAGCAAACATGAACAGATTTTCATTTTTGAGAACCAAAACTGTAAAATATAGAAGTGATATATTTAATTTTGTTTGTTTACTAAAGACGGATGCGTGTTGGGATGGGGTGGGGTGGGGGCCACAAGACTTGAATCTATTTTTACACCGAGTACACACTTAAGCTAAAAAAACAACAAAACCAATGCATGTATTAATTGCACTTTTCTATGTATGTTAACAAACAGTTTCATAAAATGGCCTTGCTACCAATACGGCATCATCAATGGTTTCACATCCACTTTACCATGCACAGATGGGTTGAATGGAATTTGTGGAGCCAAATTTTCTACAACTAGGTACCCTGTCCTGTCACCACCCCTCGCTTGCTTCCAAGGAAGTCAAGATTTCCACCTGTGGCCAGACATGTTTTCATGGAAGATTGGAAACAAATGACACTACTTGTATAACGCTGACACATGCTTACAACTATCACAGGACGTCAAGGACAGAAGACACTAAGACACACACACACACACTCCTCTCAATCGAAGGAGAGGAGCTTTCTCCGTCCGGGTTGCGGATCCGTGGAACAAGCTACCAGACGAGATGGTGAAGATGCCAACGACCGCTTTGTTCAAAGTCTCCCTTGACCTCAAGTGGCCTGAACTCTTTACATGAACACCAACCTGTACTTAACTCCATGTCCCCCTACATGGCCTTGCTTTTTGCTTTTGAGCCCAAAAATTAACTAACTAACTAACACACATACATATACACTAATACACAGGCTTCTTTCAGTTTCCATCTACCAAATCCACACACAAAACTTTGGTTGGTCTTGGGCTATAGCAGAAGGGGCTTGACCAAGGTGAAACTGAACATGAAACCACATGACTGGGAAAACAAACTTTTCAACCCCACACCTACACCAGCACCATATATGTGAGAGAGAGAGAGAGAGAGAGAGAGAGAGAGAGAGAGAGAGAGAGAGAGAGAGAGAGAGTAAGGGTGTTGCATTTAAAGAAATTTCAGAATTTTTGCAAAACCGTAAGAAACTTTGGCAGCACCAATCAGGTCTCCATTGAAAGACGTGAACGTTTGTAGATCATTATGATTAATTTTAGAGACAAAACAAATAAAAACCCTGCAAGAATATATTTTGCAGCAGATGACTAAAAGTAGGGATTTCAACTATTCGTGATTGTTTACCAATGAAAGGAGCCATTTATGTTAACCCTTTCAATTCTGTAAGTATTTTGAGATGTTCTGTGTTTCTTTCAATTAATTTTAAATAAAACAAAGAATTTAGTAAAATAACTCCGTCTTCCCTTCCTTGGACCTTTCCTTTTTCTATGTTTCTGATGAAGAGCTCCGCTCGAAATGTTAAATCCTCCTTCTTTCTTTCCATCCAATAACACTATACTTGTTCCACATCCTCACGTTGTTGTGTTTTCTCTACCGATTGTGGCCGCTGCCAGCCTTCCCTGGCACCTGTGCTGGTGGCACATAAAAAGCACCCACTACACTCTCAGAGTGGTTGGCGTTAGGAAGAGCATCCAGCTGTAGAAACACTGCCAGATCAGTCTAGAGCTTGGTGCAGCCTCCTGGTTTCCCAGACCCCAGTCGAACTGTCCAACCCATGCTAGCAAGGAAAACGGACATTAAACGATGATGATGATGATGATGATGATATACACAAACACGACAGGCTTCTTTCAGTTTCTGTCTACCAAATCCACTCACAAGGCTTTGGCTGGCCCAAGGTTATAGTAGAAGACACTTGCCTAAGGTACCACACATCCACACCTGTGCCTCGAGGAATATTGCAGTTGAGATTAGAGACGACAGCTCTTTAAGTCAATAGTACTGAATATCCTAGTATAAACACCTGGATGACTCAACGTTAGTAGTGTATACAGTAATATAATACCTACCGATACATTACTGACATTAAGTCATCCAGGTGTTATACTAGGACATACTAGAGATGTTCAGCCATCTAGGTATGTCACTATACTAACACATCAGGTGATATCGCTGACCCAATTATTTACTTATATCACAAATATAAAAAAAAAGGTAACTGATTTTAATGTAACTTCGCAGTCCCAATTATAACAGCAGTGGAATGTTCTCCATTCATACTAAAAGTATTTGGCCCCTGACATTATAACTTGAAGTAGCACCACACCTGTTCTGTAGACATCTTTGATTCAGAAATGAAACTTACCCAACCAAAACATTACCACGGATAAACAAGGAATCCCTTATCGTTTCTATTGTGGCTTATGCGATTGTGCAACAGCTTCTTGGTGCTTTGGGGGGGGGGGGGTGACTATGAGGAATGGACAAGCACCCTATCTGTGGAGTTTTCCACTTCATGAAAAAAGAAGGAAAAAAAAGACAGCCCGCCCACCCACCCCACCCCACCCCATGCAAAGATTTATGCAATTAAGAACACTCTAGTGTTGGAATAATTAATCACTTCCTTCCTTGTTTCTGATATTTCAATCTCCAGAGAAAGAGAGAAGGAGGGGAGAGAGAGAGAGAGACAGAGAGAAGGGGAGACAGAGAGACATGGACGGAGAGAGATAGAGAGAGAGGAGAGACAGAGGGAGAGAGACACGGAGGGAAAGAGAAAGAGGGAGACAGAGAGATAAAGACAGCATGAGGGAGCATTGCTGTGACCAAGTTGGTAGATTGCTGCTGTACTTGACATGCTAGAAATATCAGTGAAACACCCCCTCAATTCACACTGATTTGGACATGAAAATGATAGAACAATGCACAATATTTGTATAGTCTGAAGCAGTCCTTAATGTTAGCCTTGGCTTTAGTCTGTCCCCAGACCCAGCATTTGTGGAGGACCTTGGCATCACAGACGACTTCCTTTCTCTAAACTTTTAGTCGCAGGCATGGCTGTGTGGTAAGAAGCTTGCTTCCTGACCACATGGTTTCAGGTTCAGTCTCACTGCGTGGCACCTTGGGCAAGTGTCTTCTACTATAGCCTCGAGCTGACCACAGCCTTGTGAGTGGATTTGGTAAATGGAAACTGAAAGAAGCCTGTTCATCATCATCATCGTTTAACATCCACTTTCCATGCTGGCAGTTTGACTGAGGGCTGGCGAACCAGATGGCTGCACCAGGCTCCAATCTTGATCTGGCAGAATTTCTACAGCTGGATGCCCTTCCTAATGCCAAGCACTCAGAGTGTAGGGAGTGCTTTTTACATGCCACCGATCATACTCAAATGGTGCCTTTTATGTGCCACTGGCAGGGAAGCCAGTTAGCCGCTCTGGCTCTGTCAACGATCACACTCGTATGGTGCTCTTTGCACCCTGCTAGCACGGATGCCAGTCATCGAATTTGATTTTGATTTCACTTGCCTCAACAGGTCTTCGCACCCTGTTGTGTATCTGTGTTTGATTCCCCCCACCCCCACTATTGCTTGACAACCAATGTTGGTGTGTTTACATCCCTGTAACTTAGCAGTTCGGCAAAAGAGACCGATAGAATAAGTATCAGGCTTACAAAGAATAAGTCCTGGGGATCGATTTGTTTGACTAAAGGTGGTGCTCCAGCATGGCCGCAGTCAAAAATGACTGAAACAAGTAAAAGAATAAAAGAATAAACACACTTACAGACAACATGCACTGTACATACATGAACACACCATAAACACAGATACATAGACACACACACACACACAGATAGCAAGACACACAACACACACCACACAGTCACCCAGCCCTCAAACACACAAGAATTACTAGAAAGATCTAGAGTCAATATTTTCATATTTCACCACCACCACCCCACTCACTGCAAACACATTCCAGTATTAATAACCAAGTCCACCTAGCTGTAAATAGGTACCATCATGAGATGGTATGTTATTATTGTTTGATAGTTTATAAGGAAGAGGTTTAAAGCCTTCCACAGGAAAACAAACAAAATAAAACTGCCTATGCAATGGAAAAATATTGCAGTTTATTCTTTCCAGAATCAACACTTAAAGAGAAATTGGTATTTTATATAATAATAATAATAATAATAATAATAATAATAATAATAATAATAATAATAGTAATAATAATAATAATAATAATAATAATAATATGCCCTGATGCAGTACCAGGCAGTGGGTCTTGTGGCTTCTGATCTTAACTGATTGCAAGTGTTATCATGTACATTGTTCTGTCTTGGTATAAAAGATGGGCTACAGCAAATATTCTGCTCAATACCACAGATTTGCTTGTCAGTTGTTGGACCTTAACCAGTTGAGCATGTCCCTTAGTGGCTGACGATATGTGCATCTCTGATCACGAGCAGAAGTAGTGGGGGAGCATCATAGCCGTGTGTTGAGAGGGATTCTTTGGGGTTTGAATAATTCACCTTTGGAAACAGGGGTGTTTCATTCAACATCCTTAACAACCCTTATTCAGGGACCTTTTGAGCGGGATGGGCTACTCGACCAGAACAAAATTCTAACTGGGCCCCACCTGCAAGGTCATGTGCTGTTTATCTTGATATGAGATCACCATGTCACGCACATATGGTTGTGATGCATGTGCCTAGTGTACCCTTATCAGATGGGTAGTCATGATGGGTATATTGGGCTTCGTATATTTTACCCCAGTGTCACTTTGATGGCATGCACTGCTCTCTCACTCAATAATAATAATAATAATAATAATGATGATGATGATGATGACTTCAAATTTTTACCACAAGGGCAGCTTAGGGTAGGGGATTAAGTCGATTACATTGACCCCGAAAGGACGAAAGGCAAAGTCGACCTCGGTGGAATTTGAACTCAGGATGTCAAAGACAGATGAAATACCTATTTCTTTACTACCTACAAGGGGCTAAACACACAGGGAGAACAAACAAGGACAGACAAACGGATTAAGTTGATTATATCGTCCCTAGTGCGTAACTGGTACTTAATTTATCGCACCCCGAAAGGATGAAAGGCAAAGTCGACATTGGCGGAATTTGAACTCAGAACGTAAAGACAGGCGAAATACCTATTTCTTTACTACCCACAAGGGGCTAAACACACAGGGAGGACAAACAGGGACAGACAAAGGGATTAAGTTGATTATATCGTCCCTAGTGCGTAACTGGTACTTATTTAATCGACCCCGAAAGGATGAAAGGCAAAGTCAACATTGGCGGAATTTGAACTCAGAATGTAAAGACAGGCGAAATACCACTAAGCATTTCGTGTGGTGTGTTAATGATTCTGCCAGCTCACTGCCCTAATAATAATAATAATCTTTTCTAATGTAAGCAGGAGGCCTGATATTTGTGGGGAGGGGTCTGGTTGATTACATCAGCCACAGTGTTTTTCATTGGTACTTAATTTATTAACCTCAAAAGGAGGAACTCAAAATGCATTCCGTCCAGCGTACTAATAACTTAGTAGTAGTAGTAGTAATAATAATAATAATAATAATGGTAATAATAATAATAATAGTTTGAAGTTGAGAGAGAGAGAGAGATGAAGGAAGGAAGGAAAGATAGAGGTTGATGCACCTCTGCAGACATATACAAAGAGAGAAATAAGCAGATAGAGAGCAAGAGGAAGAGGGATAGAGAGAGGGAGAGAAACAAACACACACACACACACAAAAGATAGAGAGGAACACACACATACATAAAGAGAGGGAGAGGTTAGTGGGTTAAGTAAATATGGCTATTACAGTTCTATATTTAAGAGATGAGGAATTACGTACATTATTTACATTTGACGGATATTTGTCCTCATCTTGTTTGTTGTTAACGGCATCCAAGTATAGAAAGCATGCAAAAACAGGCCCTCAAACAGACTCTGCAGTCCTGGCACCATTGGATCCTGTCAAACTGTTTAACCCATGTCAGCAGGGTTTCCATCTATCTAAGTAGTCATCAAATCTAAGTTAGAGACTTCAAACTTGAAATCTTCAAAGCCACAGTCGAACCAATTCTACTATATGGCTCAGAAACCTGGACGTTATCAAAGAAGCTTGAGAGGCAGTTGGATGGAACCTACACTCGCCTCCTTATGAGAGCTCAAAATCTCTCGTGGAAGCGTCATCCAACCAAAATGCAAATATATGGGAAACTACCACCTGTGTCATCTCTTGTGAAAGGTAGGAGAGTCCAGTTTGCTGGACATTGTTGTAGAGCTGAAAACAAGGTAATTTCTACTCTTCTCCTCTGGAAGCCATCTACTCGCAATACCAGAGGGTGCACACTCTCCTACCCTGATGTAATCTCCAGGGATACAGGCATCCAGCAACAGGACCTCCATAATGCTATGATGGACCGTGAAGTCTGGCGTAGCATGGTAAATTCCATTGTCTCGACCACGGTCGAACAATGATGATGATGTCAGGGGGAACATGATTGTGTTGTCTCAAAACTTTTTTTTCCTTCTCACCTTTCTTTCATTTACAAAATGTCTTGGAACCTTGTTTTCAATGATTTTCCACTTTTTGAAGGTTTCTACTTTTACTTTTTTCACACCTTTCATCAATAGTTTCAGAACAATTTTACAGATCGGTATATCGCTATCTCTCTTTTACTTGTTTCAGTCATTTGACTGCGGCCATGCAGGAGCACCGCCTTTAGTCGAGCAGATCGACCCCGGGACTTATTCTTTGTAAGCCCAGTACTTATTGTATCGGTCTCTTTTGCCGAACTGCTAAGTGACGGGGACGTAAACACACCAGCATCAGTTGTCAAGCAATGCTTGGGGGACAAACACACACATATATATATATACATATATACGACAGGCTTCTTTCAGTTTCTGTCTACCAAATCCACTCACAAGGCATTGGTCGGCCCGGGGCTATAGCAGAAGACACTTGCCCAAGATGCCACGCAGTGGGACTGAACCCAGAACTATGTGGTTGGTTAGCAAGCTACTTACCACACAGCCATTCATTCATTCGGTTCGCATTGTGCCTTGTGGCACTTGAGGCGAGAGCAAGACCATTGATAGCTTGTTCCATTGTTAACCCTCTGCTTTTAAGGTCTTTTGTTATTGTTCTTCCTTTGGTCAACCACGTCTTCTTTTATTTTGTGGAACCCATTGCAAAACGATCCTGATAATTGAGTTCAGTTTATAGCGCCAAACTCGACCCAGCCATTTCCATCTCCTTGCTGCTTCAATAGTTTCTATTACTGGTTTCACATTAGCCATGGTGTATGGTAGTTCATTATTCGAGATCATATTCGGCCTCTAGACCTTCAAAATTTCTCATAAACATTTATTTTGAAACACCTCCAATTTCTTTATATATAGCATTATACTTATACATCTGTTTGTTTTGTACACCACCTGTCTTCATCTTTTGTTGTTTTTTTTCGTAAACTCTCCCTATATATATATAAAACTTATAAACAAGGGCAAAAGAAAATTATTTCTATGCCAATATGCTGATAACAGACTTTTAAATCGTCAATTCCCACATATTATTATATACCCGCTACAGAAATACGTTGTGCTGAAATCGAGGAAAGCCAGCCGATAGAATTTTTTAAAAAAAAGTTCGTTATTTCTATATTGAATCAATTTCGGAATTAATAGATTTTTTTCCTCTTCAGTAGAAAATACGAATAGAAATAAATGAAATACTTACATGCGCCCATGAAAAAAAAAGCAAAAATCATGAGTACACATAAGTACCCCAGATATATCTAATTATAAAATTCTTTGGTGAGCCTCAGCACACATGTGAACGGTTCTATACTACAGCTTATAGTGGTTACCAGACCCTAAATGAATGGTAATAAATCTACTACGAATATAGGATGAAGTTTTTTCTGTAAAATAAACTTCATCCTATATTCGTAATATATATATATATATATATATATATCCTGTTAAATGACAATATTCTGCATGGTGTACAGGCAACAAGGTACACTGCCATATCTTTACCATTATCTTATATATTAAATATTTGGCAACAAAAGTTACTTTAAAAAAAAAAAAACCTATTGAAATATTGAAACGAAATTATTGGAAGCCATATTGTTAAAAACGTTTTTAAGTGATTTACTTTAAGCCACAACAAACATGGGTAAATGTTTGTCGATTCAATAATTAAGGGTGGAAAATGGGGGAGGGGGTTTATTTCCTGGCCGTTCTTTTGACTTTTGAAACGTCATCAAAAGGTGGATCAGTTCAAGTAATTCTAGGATTTCTTTCAAATAAACCAGAGTACAATAATAACTGCTTTCAACGATTTCCTATCAATAAATTCCAAATAGCATTTTAGCACCGTTGGCAAGATTAGATTGAAAAAGAAGTCGACTGATTCAGTTGGAAGTGTTTATAGTTCAATGGGGTTAGAGAGAGATTTCATTATTTCATCAATTAGTTTGAGTAAACACGAAGAATTACAGCAACAGAAGACTTTCAGAAATGTGAATATCTGTTTGTTGAGTTTTTATTGAACGGGGTGGAGGGGTGGGTGGGGGGTTAAGGAGGTTTTCACTGATTCAAACATTTTGGTTGATCTGTGATAAACATCACATGACAATCTCTTTGATGCCAGCATCAATGCTATAGAATGACACGTTTAAATATGGCAGAGAGAGAGAGAGAGAGAGAGATGAGAGAGAGAGAGGAGATGATAGAGATAGAGGTGAGAGAGAGAGAAAACAAAGAGAGTGTGAGAAGACAGAGAGAGTGAGATAGTGTGAGAGATAAGAGAAAGAATGAGCGATATATAAGAGAGAGAGAGAGAGAGATAGAGGGAGAAAACAGAGAGAGAGAGAGTGAGAGATAAGAGAAAGAATGAATGGGATATAAGAGAGAGAGAGAGATAAGGAAAAGAATGAGTGAGAAGACAGAGAGATTGAGATAGTGTGAGAGATAAGAAAAAGAGTGAGTGTGATAGAGGGGGAGAGAGAGAGAGAGAGAGAATCCCAGATGAATACGATGAAACATTAGCTCCAACTGGTTTATTATATAATGGACAGGGTTTGTAAACTAGACTCTCAATAACTTTGTATATATATATATATATATATTATTGTTGTGAAACCATTGCTATCTTTCATGAAATCTATCAGGAGTTACTGTATACGAAATACTGCTTTTGTCTAAGTCACAGTCAACAAATCATCATCATCATCATACACACACACACATATATATATACACACATACTCCTACACCTAGCAACTCTCTCTCTCTCTCTCACAAACACGTATACATAGACAGCTCACTCGCCTAATAAACCTCGTTGAACATTACATTAGTGTAGTAACAAGAACGAAGTCAGTGGTGGTGGTGGTAGATGGATGGAACAGAGAAATAGAGTAGTGGTGGCAGCGGCAACAGTGGTAGTGGTGGCAGCGGCAACAGCAGTGGTGGCGGCAGTAGCAAGCCAAACACTTTTAGGTGTGGATGTTTACAACCTGAGAAAGAAAACAAACTGTACAGCTTCGCCTGTGATGGGCTCCCTGCCAATCTGTTTTATTAGCAAGCACAAGTGAAATTGTCAGCATATTAATGGTGTTGCTAACAGTAGCAAGCAATGAACTACCTCAATGTAAAAAAAAATATGGAATCATCATTATTATTATTATTATTATTATTATATAAGGCGGCGAGCTGGCAGAAACGTTAGCACGCCGGGCAAAATGCTTTGCGATATTTTGTCTGCCGCTACGTTCTGGGTTCAAATTCCGCCAAGGTCGACTCTGCCTTTCGTCCTTTCGGGGTCGATAAATTAAGTACCAGTTACACACTGGGATCGATATAATCGACTTAATCCGTTTGTCTGTCCTTGTGTGTCCCCTCTGTGTTTAGCCCCTTGTGGGTAGTAAAGAAATAGGTATTTCGTCAGCCGCTACGTTCTGAGTTCAAATCCCGCCAAGGTGGACTTTGCCTTTCATCCATTCGCAGTCGATAAATCAAGTACCAGCTGAGTACTGGGGGTCGATCTAATCGACTGTCCCCACCCCCTCTCCCAACAAAATCCAGGCCTTGTGCCTATAGTAGAAAGGATTATCATCATCAGAGCTGACAGAATCATTAGCGTGCCGGACGAAATGCTTAGTATTTCACCCGTGGCTCCATTCTGAGTTCAAATTCCGTCGAGATCGACTTTGCCTTTCATCCATTCACAGTCGATGTAATCCACTAGCCCCTTCCATTTTTGTTCTTGAGCAAGACACTCCATTTGCCATTGTGTCAGTCCACTCACCTGCATGTGGGTGACAATCCTACAATGGTTGGAAAGGTAGCCCAGCAATGGATCAGCATTCCCTGTTTAAATATCTCTTGTTTCAGTCCTTAAACTGTGGCCATGTAGGAGCATCACCATGAATGGACCCCAGTAGCAATATTTTTTAAGCCTGCACTTATTCTATCAGGCTCTTTTGCCAAACCGCTAAGTTATGGGGACAGAAACACACCAGTTGTTGAGTGGCATGGTTTCTGCGGCTGGGCGCCCTTCCTAACGTGCCACAACTTTACAGTGTGTGCTGGGTGCTTTTATGTGGCACTGGCACAGGATTCTTGTGGGCCATTCCTCTTCATCAGGGGATGTGGGGCCTTAACGCTTCTGCTGTCGGGTATGGATCTTTTTGAGTAGTGTTTAGTATTTTAAATAATTACATTTTTCTCATATAAAATTGTAACAGGATTTCCTTAAAATAGCAACCCTTGACATTATGAAGCAGAGTTTTCACATGCCCCAGCATGGCCACAGATGAAACAAGTAAAAAGGAACCAATCCAAACTTTAGTAGCGCAACACTTGTACTAAACAAAGCGTGTCTGTGTGTCTCTGTTCTCTTTTTCTCAAAGTCTTACCTCACTTTACACATTAAAGCAACTAAATTGTATGAAATTCAATTAATTTTCTCTACAATTAAGACTCCTGTCGCTGTAATTACATCTTTAATTCTGGTAGATTAGACAGTTCCAACGGGAATCTCTCTGCCATCATTCATATTCTAATGAAACTTTTACATTAAGAGTCTTGTAATGATATTAATAAAAGGCAGGTGAGTTTTCTAGTTTTATTAATATTTAACTACGACAGGGCGACGAACTGGCAGAACCGTTAGCATGCTGGGTGAAATGCTTAGCAGTCTGCCATTACATTCTGAGTTCAAATTCCGCTGAGACCAACTCTGCCTTTTCATCCTTTCGTAGTCGATTAAATAAGTACCAGTTATGCACTAGGGTCGATGTAATCAGCTTAATCCTTGTCTGTCCTTGTTTGTCCCTTCTATGTTTAGCCCTCCACCCCCCCCCCATGGGCAATAAAGAAATTCAGTTACAATGACTTGCATATTCCATCTTAATACAATCCGACAGATTCAAACGTGAATATGCTAATTGCTGTTGCATTTCGTCACAGGAGAACAGCTTCTCCTTTATGACACATTCCACTCATTGGCACAAGGGATTCTGGGACAGCCAATGTTTGAACATTGTTGAGTGCTGTCAACCAGAAGCAATTAGCAAACTTGTGTTTGAATCTGTTGGAATGTATTAAGAACTAATATGGTGCTCCAGAATGACCGCAGCCGCAAGGCTGAAACGCGTAAAAGAGAGCAAGTCATCGTTTTGATTCTGATTCTTCCCCATTGCATATGATGAAGGGTTCCAGTTAATGGAGATGAAGAAGTAAGAAGATGAAGCTTCGGCCCTCGTGCCGGTGGCACGTAAAAACACCCACAACACTCTCGGAGAGGTTGGCATTAGGAAGGGCATCCAGCTGTAGAAACTCTGCCAGATCAAGATTGGAGCCTGGTGCAGCCATCTGGTTCGCCAGACCTCAGGCAAAATCATCCAACCCATGCCAGCATGGAAAGCGGACGTTAAACGATGATGATGATGAACCCTATCTCACACTATTCTTCTGTAAATGGAAACTTCACACTGGACAAGTCTGAAAGTCCGCCGACAGAGTCTCCATGCAATCCTAACAACACTATCCAGGAAATATTTGGAGAGCAGAATATTAATTTTTTAAACATGACAAAAATAGTGCCATCAACAGAATTAATATTCCTATCGATTATTTTTGCTAAAATTTTATTCACTTTTTTTTTTAACAAAAGTGCAAAACTACAGGAAACTAACAGCTTATTCTAACAACAAGAGTTCTTTATTTTGGTTTTTGTCTGAGATGAATGTGGAAATCTAAATTTGTTACAATAAACTCAAACCCCACGGCTGCAGATTAATGAGAGAAAATAGTATTTTGGAAGACAATAGGTGCCGACCGATAAATATAACCTTTCAACAAATTTAGTCTAAGATATGAAGAGAACTGTAAATGGTAATGATACATAAAAAAAAACACAAAGAATAACCTGACTGGAACCATACATTCAACCATTAACCAATCTAATCCTTTTGATACCAAATTAAGTACTAATGAACTAAACTTCGTAAACTTCTGAAAGGGCTGCACAAAGTATATCTAATTTAACCAAATACTGCGATTCACCCACACTGTAAAGTTGTGTGTGTTCTCATTTTCTTGTCTGAACATTACGTGTTAATTGTTAAATGTCACCGTAATTTAAGTGTTGTCATCAAAAGACAGACAGACACACACACACACGTACACTTGCATGCATGTTCAAAATGAACAACCGTCACAACATTGCTAAAAGACTTCCAAAAGCAAGAACTTTATGAACAGATTTTATTCAGCAGATAGGAGGAAAGATTCCATCCAGTAGAGTTCTATAATGTCTACACATTTCTTACATAACTTGGTTTGTGTCAGAAGATAACATCTCTTCTTAACGAGTTGTTTCGTGCACACATACCGAATATGAAAATGTTCATTTTATTTCTATTCACAATTGAGACTCCCGGAAAAATAATTGTTTGAACTTTTTTCTATAAAGATAAAGCAATTATTTTATATCATTATTTATTTATTATTTTACATCATTGGTAAGATATTTTTACCCTGATCTTTTTGAAGCAGCAGATGTTGTTGCAGGCTGTTACAGCAGCCATATTGATTATTTAAAACACAGATCAAGTCACACCTTTAGTTGTTTGGAGTAACACAGAGACTGCAGAAGAAGAAACAGGTGTGAGAAAGAGAGAGAGAGAGAGAGAGAGAGAGAGAGAGAGAGAGAATGATAGGTGGGGAATTCAATAGATCTGCAATTCTCTACTTTATTTTAGCTATCAAAGCTATGGCCATGCTGGAGCAAATCAGTTTGTGTGTCGGCAACTTCTGCAAAGACAAACACGTAGAAGGACTTTTCTTCTTAAGTTGGTAAGATGAGCTTTGAGTGAAATACTTTTGAAACATTCTACAAAAGGAAGAATATCATATCACAAGTGGTATTTATCGGTTCTAAGGTGTGGAGACATGATAATAATATAATAATAATAATAATAATTGTGTACAGTGCTCAGGTGCACTACAACTCATCTAAAGTGTATATATAATCAGGTGTAGTTTCGGCGGATTTCGGAAAGCATGAGGGCCTTAAAGGATGCAGTGTCATGGCAGTCAACAACTGACGCAGGCAGTTTATTCCATGCTTCAGCAACTCTGAGCGTGAAAAAATGTTTCCGAAAGTCATGGGAGCTGTGCTGTTTTCTGACTTTGTAGGCATGTCCACGTGTGTTAGACATATGGAGATCAAAAAGGTGTTCAGTGTTGTTGTTGGTGAGGTGGTTGATAACCTTGTGGGTGTTTACCAAGTCCGCCACCAGACGCCGGAGCCTCAGTGATAAAATGTTGATAAAATTATGCCATTTCACAGGGATTGGGTTGAATTAAGGCACCCGGCTTTTTGTGTGAAGAACATTTGTAGAAAGAACACATTTGAAAGAATCAGTGAAATCCATAAAATTCACAATTAGAAAACAGAATGGATTGTATCTTAGTTCACAGTTTGTTTAGTTGCAAATTTTAGAATGGAGTTATTTTAGGTTTTGGTAAAAAAAACCAGTATCTTCGTCATTGTTCACCTTTCACTTTTCCACACCTGCATGGGATCAGACAGAATTTGCTAAGGCAGATTTTCTATAGCTGGATGCCCTTTCTGCTGCTAACGCTTATTTGTTTCTAGGCAAGGAGGTATTTCCTTATTGAAGACTGGAAACAAACAAACAACATCACTTGGATGTCAGTAACATTTAGTTATGATCATCATGTGATACCAAGACTAAGGGCCTCTCGCTCAGGATGAAAGGTGGACTGTATGGGGCATGTGCGTGAACTGTCATGCTACACAGCAGTGAAAAGCGGGCCATGACTGCTGAGGACATGCGTAAGCTTGAAAGAAATGAAGCCAGTATGATCTGATGGATGTGTAATGTCAGTGTTCATACTTGACGGAGTGTAAGTACCTTGAGAGAAAAGTTGGACCTAAGAAGCATCAAATGTGGTGAGCAAGAGAGATGACTGCGCTGGTATGGTCATGGGTTACGTATGGATGAGGACAGCTGTGTGAGGAATTGCCACTCCCTAACTGTGTATGGAACCTGTGGAAGAGGGAAGACATGGAATGAGATGGTGAAGCAGGACCCTCGAACACTGGGCCTCACTGAGGCAATGACAGGAGATTGAGACCTTTGGAAGTATGCTGTGATTAAGATTCAACAACTAAAGTGAGATCACAGCCATGGCCAATACCAGTTTTGCATGTCTAACCCATTTAAGAGTACCCTTGATGCATCGGGTGATATGATATGCTTGAGAAGACCTGTTGAGTCAAGTAAAACCAAATTCACAGCTGTGGCCAGTGCCCCCTATCCGAACATGGTCGATGCCAGTGTCCCCTGACTGTTTCCCGTACTGGTGGCACGTAAAAAGCAGTAACCAAATGTGATCAATGCCAGGCCCGCCTGACTGGCTCCCATGCCAGAGGCATGTAAAAAGGACCTACTACACTCTCGGAGTGGTTGGCGTTAGAAAGGGCATCCAGTTGTAGAAACATTGCCAGATAAGACTGGAGCCTGGTGCAGTCGCTGGCTCTCCAGACCTCAGTTAAACCATCCAAACCCATGCCAGTATGGAAAATGGATGTAAAATGATGATGATGATGTTATGACAAACTTCTTTCAGTTTCCATCTACCAAATGACAAGGCAGTGGTCAAGCTGGGGCTATAGTAGAAGACTTGCCCAAGTTGTGCCTAAAGTGGGACTGAACCCAGGACCAAGTGGTTGGCAAGCAAGCTTAAGATGAAAGATACAACAAATTCATCTTTACATTAAAAAAACAAAAAATTTTTTCAAATTTAACCACATTAAATTGGATTAATAATTGGTATTAACATCAATGTCAGTATGATAGATAACAGAGATCAAAGAATCTGGATTGGAACACAGAATACCATTATTCTGACAATGATGATACTGAGTTCTAATCCTGACTGGGTCAATATGAAATTCCAGACCTCCATGGGACATTAACATTATATTAAAATGGATATATTTGGTGCTAGTCCCACATAAAAAGCACCCACTACACTATGTAAAGTGGTTGGTGTTAGGAAGGGCATCCAGTGGTAGAAACCATCTCTCTCTCTCTTTCTCTCTCTCTTCTAGCACCCTGCTCTCTCTAGAGAGTATTAACACTTCAATAATTTGAATTTAACACCTCAGAAAACTAAAGCTAAAGTTAGTGTTCCCCTGTTGTTGATAGCACCATCTGAATGTGGTCGATACCAGACTCCGCCCCTCGATGGATCCAGTGCTGGTAGCACATAAAAACCACCATTCAAATGTGGTTGATACCAGCCACTCACCCACCCACCCATCCCAACTAGCTCCTGTTCTGGTGGCACCAATAATTGGACATGTGGCATTAGTGCAGCATGTGAAGGAAGGACATGTGTGTGTATGTGTGTAGTAACTCAATAAGTGACGAGTCTTGACTAACAGTTTAAAAGGAGGAGTAACAGAAAATCTTTTTTATCGCTAAAAATATTAAAAATTAATCTATTTCAGGAATTTACCAGCTGGGTTCCCAGCCATTTGGAAGTCTTAAAGCAGATCTAGTTAAGACTTCGTGTATTTAAGACTGATATTAAAGAAGATGTTAACAGATAAGAGGAGGTGTGTAAGTGTCTTAAGACAAGATGTAATTGATATAAGACCATCTTGTCGAGGGTGTTAATAAATCTTCATTATCTCTTACTTTGCTAATGAAGTGTCTTCGTTAACATACCATTGGTATTATCAAGCTCTTAATTATCAGTCACCTCCACCCTTAACACTATTTGCAGCCAACCCTCTCCTTTGATACTCTTTTATAGTTGAGATAGAATTTACCAAACCCGAACGCTTCTCGCTGTAAAAACCTCTCTTATCTTTATTGATTACCGAAGGATAATTTTAGGAATCCCAGCTTCGTCTCTTTGTTTGCAAAAGAGAAATATTCCACATCATTTGAAGCACCACCCAAGTCAACGTTGGAAGAACAAACCATCATCATGTCAGAAATGCCAAATAATTCAACAACACTACTACTAGGTGATGCTGGAGGTGGATGTATTAATGAGGTCTCACACACACACACATGCAAAATGCTAAACAAAATTCAAACCCAAACTTGGGACACAAAACTCTGCTTGCGAAGACCTGTTGAGGCAAGTGAAATTGAAATCGATCAAAAATCAATGGAAATTGTAGTTGTGATACCAGTGACAGTGGCACATAAAAAGATCCATCCGAACGTGGCGGTTGCCAGCGCTGCCTCAGCTGGCCTCCATGCCGGTGGCACATAAAAAGCACCAACCGATCGTGGCCGTTGCCAGCCTCCCCTGGTACCTGTGCTGGTTAGACGTAAAAAGCACCCACTACACTCACAGAGTGGTTGGCGTTAGGAAGGGCATCCAGCTGTAGAAACACTGCCAGATCAGACTGGGCCTGGTGCAGCCTTCTGGCTTCACAGACCCCGGTCGAACCGTCCAACCCATGCTAGCATGGAAAGCGAACGTTAAACGATGATGATGATGATGAAACTAATAATTAAGGAGTGTGTTTGAAAGCTGACTGACCCACAGGAGCATCTCGTTACTGCCTTCGTCAGGCCAATGGCAGGATTTCACTAGGAATACAGCAAACAAAACAATTACTATACAGCACCCTACCATAAACAGTACCTACTCATGGAACCTGTTTGTAGTTAATGTGACTGAGCCATTCAATAGTTTAGCTGTGACTTTGAAGAGGAGACACACGAGTCCCACAAAGGCAACTAAACCTCTGCAATTCCATTACATTACTGGACTTTATTCTTAGATAGACTTTGACAGTGCTGTGTAGTCTTTGAGAATTACACGCTATGTCTTTTACAGAACCACTTACACTGGCATTTTTAGCAAGGAATGACTGAGCAGAATGCTTAGTATAGAATATATGAAATTATAGGAAATATTCTGAAGACATAACAGAATGAAGTAAGGAAGCACTGGCGCTAGTGCCATGTAAAATGCACCCAGTGCCACTCTGTCAAGTGGTTGGCATTAGGAAAGGCATCCAGTGGCAGAAACCATGACAAAACAGACAAGGGAACCAGGTGCAGCTCTGGGCCTTGTCAGTTCCTGTCAAACCATCCCAACCCATGGCCAGCTAACTGACCGAGGGTGAAATATCTAATTTTGAAGACTTGTCATTGGGAAATAGTTTTGTCTCCTTCACCATTGTTTTGACATCCACTTTCCCCTGCTAGTATGGGTAGGACAGAATTAGCTGAGGCAGATTTTCTCTAGCTGGGTGCTCTTTTTATTGCTAACTCTTCCTTCTTTTCAAATAAGGTAGTATTTTCCTCATGGCTGGACATCATCATTATGATCATCATCATGTAACGTCCATTGTCCATGCTGGCATGGGTCGGACGGTTTGACCAGGGCTGGTAAGCTGGAAGGCTGCACCAGACTCCAGTCTGATTCGGCATGGTTTTCTATGGCTGGATGCCCTTCCCTAATGCCAACTACTCTGAGAATGTAATGGGTGCTTTTATGTGCCACCAGCACAGGTGCCAATTTGCATGACACCAGTATCTGCCACGACTTCCATTTTGCTTGGCTCTTCTTCTCAAACATGACATAATGCCAAAGATTTTGGTCATTACCTCTGTGAGGCCCAACACTCAAAAGGAACTCATCCACCTTGCCTCCATGAGGCCCGTGTTCATGAAAGACAGGAGATAAATGATGCTGCTTGTTTGATATTCTCACCTTAGAGAATATCAATATTACAGAAATGCTCAAAAGATATCAAATTAGAAAGTTCTTGGAGCAGATGATATTGAATGGTTTGGGTTAAAAATCTCACATGCATGGCCCCATGGTGAAGAAGATCACTTCCCACCCACATGGTTTTAGGTTCAATCTCACTGTGTAGCACCTTGGGCAAGTGTCTTCTTCTTGTAGCTTTGAGATTTCAATGGATTACTTATTTATGTTTAGAAAGACATTGTAGAGCAAGTGTGAGAGGCTGGATCTCACCAGTTTGAATGTAAAACAAGTAGAATATCTGGCCCTGACAATGGCTGGTTTAAATGATAATGGGTTAAGGAAAGTCTCAACATTATAAATACCAAATAATCTTTACTTAAAACTCAGTAGAAAAAAAAAACAAAAACAACCCTCAATAACTCTGAGCAGCAAAAGGTGAGAGAGTGAAGGTGTGGTAAATTTGTATGAATGACTGGTTTGGTATTGAACTCCTGTTCCCTTTGTTGCTATCCAGTTTGGTGACACTAAGAGGATAGTCATCAATATTTATGGTCAATAAACCTGGCTGCAATCAACGCTTTTCTTTCAAAGTATGATGTAAGCTTGAAGAGAGAGAGAGAGAGAGAGCTGTAAGACTCGTACAGTATGGAGTGGACACCACACTGGTACTGAGCAAAGAAGAGTAAAACAGGTTTATTGTTATAGTTTCAAGGTTGCACTGAACAGGAAGAATTCAAAGGTATCAACGCACACCCACAAACACCCTCACCCCCACCCTGATCAGCTGAAATCAGATTTATGTGAGAATGAACTTGTTCCACTTTATTCTTCTCTTTCAAATGACATTGAAACGTAATAGAATTGAAAGCCATGTCCTTTTCTTATGCTAATGCTATCAAACTTATGATGTGAAAGCATTCCTTCCCAAACCACAAACCTTAATAGCTGTGGGAAATGATTACTTTGCAAACGAGGGTCTTTAAAGATGGAAGTCACCAATAAACTACAATGGAAGCTGGTTGTAAGAATTCTTTATCAACCAAACCATCAGATGTCTCTGCTCCTATCCTTCCTTTGATTGCACCTTTTTTTCTTCCATTCGAACCCAAATTATTTGACTGGTCTTTCAAGTGGTCCCTTTCAATCACTTTGATACCACCCATTTCTTTACTACCCACAAGGGGCTAAACAAGGACAGACAAACGGATTAAGTCGATTACATTGACCCCAGTGCATAACTGGTACTTAATTTATCGACCCTGAAAGGATGAAATGCAAAGTCGACCTTGGCGGAATTTGAACTTAGAACGTAGCCGCAGACGAAATACAGCTGAGCATTTCGCCCGGTGTGCTAACATTTCTGCCAGCTCGCCGCCTTTCACTTTGATACCACCCAACACAAGCCGACCTGTTGCCTGTGAACATTGCAACATGCCTGGCCCCTGGGGAATTCCTGCTTTCAATATTCCATGATCACACTGGTCATGTCCCTCTGCTTTTGATATGCTTCATTTCACGTCCATTGTCCATGCTGGTTTGACCAGGGCTGGTAAGCTGGAAGGCTGCACCAGGCTCCAGTCTGATTTGGTGTGGTTTCTACAACTGGATGCCCTTCCTAATGCCAACCACTCAGAGAGTGTAGTAGGTGCTCTTACGTGCCACTGGTACCGGTGCCATTTGTGTGACACCAGTATCTGCCATGACTGCAATCTTGCTCAGCTTGATGGGTCTTCATCTCAAGCATGACATAATACCAAAGGTCTCCCTCATTGCCTCCGTGAGGCCCAACACTTCTACAGTGATACTCAAAGCAGTTTTCATACTAGTCCACATCTTCCTCACATACAACAGTGCAGCTAGGACAGTGCTATTGAAGAGATGGGTACCGAGATTGGTCTTGTACAGCTATACTTGGGAAACGTCTTTGGTGAACAGTAATATATGTTTGCCAATATCGCCAAACCTACCACAGTCTATCAAGTACCACAATGGAGATCATGGATCAAGGGATACAGTACATTAAGAGTTACGAGTTCAAATCATACACAAGTAAGCTATCACAATAAAATCATGGGGCTTTGGTGATTATAGAAAAAGCTCTAATGTGTTAATTTAATTCGTTTATCTCCTACTTGTTTCAGTCATCAGACTGTGGCCATGCTGGGGCTCTACCTTGAACTTTTAGTCAAATGAATTGACCTCAGAACTTTTTTTTCTGTTGTTGTTTTGAGCCTATTACTTATTCTATCAGTCTCTTTTGCCAAACTGCTAGGTTTTGGGGGACATAAATACACCAACAATGGTTGTCAAGCAGTGGTGGGAGACAAACAGAGAGAGAGAGGAGGGGGTGGGATTCTTTCAGTTTCCACCTGCCAAATCCACTCACAAGGCTTTGGTTGGCCTGAGACTATAGTAGAAGACACTTGCCCAAGGATACTGCAACCTTCAAACATTCCACAAATCCCAAAAGTCTTTCTTTGACTTATTAGGGCTGTTTTCTGTCCCCTCTTTCAACCTTTTCTGACAAATTTCAGTATACCTGAGCTCTGAATACAATAAGCTCGTTACTATTGTTCTAAATATGGTCCTCCTATAAACTTAAATGAATTAGAAACTCGTTTTCAGGAATATGCATGACCAGAATCGTGGTACATCTAATATGCCTATGTATCTTTTACAGCATCAAATACAGTGTGTGTGTGTGTGTGTGTGTGTATCAGGTCATCTCATAAGTTCAGTCCGAATTTTGAATAAAGAAAACAAGTGATCAAATGTTATATTTAATTGAAATTTAATCATCAATGTACTTTCCCTGATTATCTATGACTTCTTTCCTTCCATCATATATTTGCAAGATTTTTAATCCCATCAATGTAAAACTCTTTTGGTTTCAAAGCAAAGAACTCTGAAATATCAGTTTCGACCTCCTCCTGGCTTGCGAAACTTATGTACCCCAAATGATTCTGTAAACTACGAAACAAACGGTAGTCTGAAGGAGCAAGGTCAGGAGAATAAGGTGGATGAGGAATTTCTTCATACGTACACATACATTTATATACATACATACATCATCATCATCTGATGGGGCCTGGTGCAGCCTCCTGGCTTTCCAGACCCCAGTTGAACCATTCAACCCATGCCAGCATGGAAAACGGATGTTAAACAATGATGATGATGTATGTGTATGTATGCATGAGTATGTATGTATGCATGCATGTATGTACACTGAAGTGTGTGTGTGTGTATGTATATATATATATGAGTATGTATGTATGCATGCATGTATGTACACTGAAGTGTGTGTGTGTGTATGTATATATATATATGAGTATGTATGTATGCATGCATGTATGTACACTGAAGTGTGTGTGTGTGTATGTATATATATATATATATATATATATAATAATAAATATTAGGGAATATATCCAAATTTACAGGAAAAAAAATCAGATTTAGGATTAAATCCAATTTTATAGTAAAATATTATAAAATATTATTTGAGACAAAACCACTATTTTGCAAAACAAACAAGGAAAGACTTAATCAATACATAAAATTTAATAAATAGTCAAAAAATATTAAATTTTATGTATTGATTAAGTCTTTCCTTGTTTGTTTTGCAAAATAGTGGTTTTGTCTCAAATAATATTTTATATATATATATATATATATATATATATTCAATATAATTAAGCTGGCTTCCCAACCTCATGGTTCCAGGTTCAGTCCCACTGTGTGGCACCTTGGGCAAATGTCTTCTATAGCCTTGGGCCAACCAAAGTCTTGTGAGTGGATGTGGTAGACAGAAATTAAAAGAAGCCCGTTGTGTGTGTGTGTGTGTGTGTGTGTGTGTAGATGGGCATCTGTGTTGGTGGCTCATAAAACGCACCCTTCCAACACTGGGCCTCATGGAGCCAGTGATAAGTGACCAACACCTCTGGCAATATGCCATGCTTGAAAAAACTTATCAAGCCAAGTGAAACGGTAGTCGTGGCTGAAGCTGGTGTCACATAAGTGGTATGTAAAAAGCACCCATTACACTCTTGGAGTGGTTGGCATTAGGAAGGGCATCCAGCTATAGAAACCATGCGAAAATGAGACTGAAACCTGGTGCAGCCCTCCAGCTTTCCTGCTCTTCATCATTATAATAAATAGATATATCTAACCCATGCCAGCATGGAAAGCAGACATTAAATGATGATGATATACACACACACACACTTTAAACTGAGGATTCAGCCACGAATCAAGCAGTGACCAAGTCTTCAGTTTACTCTATAAATGGATGGAAGCACTCCGTCGGTTATGACGACGAGTGTTCCGGTTGATCCGAATCAACGAAACAGCCTGCTCGTGAAATTAACGTGTAAGTGGCTGAGCACTCCACAGACACGTGTACCCTTAACGTAGTTCTCGGGGATATTCAGTGTGACACAGAGAGTGACAAGGACGGCCCTTTGAAATACACGTACAACAGAAACAGAAAGTAAGAGTGAGAGAAAGTTGTGGTGAAAGAGTACAGCAGGGTATCGCCACCATCCCCTGCCGGAGCCTCGTGGAGCTTTTAGGTGTTTTCACTCAATAAACACTCACAACACCCGGTCTGGGAATTGAAACCGCGATCCTATGACCGCGAGTCCGCTGCCCTAACCACTGGGCCATTGCGCCTCCACTACTCTATAAATAAACTCTACATCAGTGGTTGCCACCCTTTTCACTACCAAGGACCCCTTTTATTTAAATGAGATTTCTCACGGACACCTTTTAATACGCTTGTCCTTATGTATGTGTGTGTGTGTGTATATATAAGATATATAATAAAATAGAGGGAAGAGATATTTGTCAATTTTTTAATTAATAAATAATACTTTATTAATTACCTCTCTATTTTCTCATTATTATAATAAGTAGATATATATAAACCACGGTTGATATAGTTACCTTGCAGGTGAGTATTAAATGTAGTGTTCAATATTATTTGTAAAGGCGCAGGAGTGGCTGTGTGGTAAGTAGCTTGCTAACCAACCACATGGTTCCGGGTTCAGTCCCACTGCGTGGCATCTTGGGCAAGTGTCTTCTGCTATAGCCCCGGGCTGACCAATGCCTTGTGAGTGGATTTGGTAGACGGAAACTGAAAGAAGCCTGTTGTATATATGTATATATATGTATATATATATGTGTGTGTTTGTGTTTGTCCCCCTAGCATTGCTTGACAACCGATGCTGATGTGTTTACGTCCCCGTTACTTAGCGGTTCGGCAAAAGAGATCGATAGAATAAGTACTGGGCTTACAAAAAGAATAAGTCCCGGGGTCGATTTGCTCGACTAAAAGCGGTGCTCCAGCATGGCCGCAGTCAAATGACTGAAACAAGTAAAAGAGTAAAGGAGGTAATAACTAACCAAGACTTTCACTGAACTTCTGTTTTTATATATATATATATATATATATATATATATATATATATATATATATTTTAACTTGTTTCAGTCATTTGACAACAGCCATGCTGGAGCACCGCCTTTAGTTGAGCAAATCAACCCCAAGACTTTTTCTTTGTAAGCCTAGTACTTATTCTATTGGTCTTTTTTGTTGAACCGCTACATTACGGGGGAAGTGAATACACCAGCATCGGTTGACAAGTGATGTTGGGTGGACAAACACAGACACACAAACATATACACACACATACATAGACATATATATATATATATATATATATATATATATATATATATATATATATATACGACGCTTCTTCCAGTTTCCATCTACCAAATCCACTCACAAGGCTTTGGTTGGCCCGAGGCTATAGCAGAAGACACTTGCCCAAGGTGCCAGGCAGTAGGACTGAACCCAGGACCATATGGTTGGTAAGCCTCATGGAGGTAAAGTGAGTGAATTCCTTTTGAGTGTTGGGCCTCACACAGGCAATGACCAAGACCTTTGGCATTATGTCATAATTGAAAAGAAGACCCATCAAGCCAAGCAAAAACGCAGTTGTGGCAGATACTGGTGACACGCCGGTGGCACATAAAACCACCCATTACACTCTTGGAGTGGCTGGCATCAGAAGGGGCATCCAGCTGTAGAAAACCATGCCAAATCAGACTGGATCCAGGCGCAACCTACCAGCATGCCAACCCAGTCCAACCCATGCCAGCATGGAAAACAGACATTAAATGATGATTGATGATGATGATATGTATATATATTAAATTTTGAATTTAGTTCACGGACTCCCAGAGGTCTGCAGACTCCAGGCAGGGAACCACTGCTCTACATCATTGCTTTAGTTCTATCATTTTATTGCTTTTAAAACCTGTAACATCTCTCTTTCTTACTTGTTTCAGTCATTTGACTGCGGCCATGCTGGAGCACCGCCTTTAGTCGTGCAAATCGACCCCGGGACTTATTCTTTGTAAGCCCAGTACTTATTCTATCGGTCTCTTTTGCCGAACCGCTAAGTGACAGGGACGTAAACACACCAGCATTGGTTGTCAAGCAATGCTAGGGGGACAAACACAGACACACAAACATATATACACATACATATATATATATATATACGACGGGCTTCTTTCAGTTTCTGTCTACCAAATCCACTCACAAGGCATTGGTCGGCCCGGGGCTATAGTAGAAGACACTTGCCCAAGGTGCCATGCAGTGGGACTGAACCCGGAACCATGTGGTTGGTAGACAAGCTACTTACCACACAGCCACTCCTGCGCCTGGAGATTCTATTTGTAAGTTTGTTTCTCAACCACAGTCCCCGAGTTCAGTCCCACTGCAAGGCACCTTGAGCAAGTATCTTCTACCACAGCCTCAAGCTGTCCAAAGCCTTGCAAGTGGATTTCATAACATGTTGGTCTGGGTTTGCGCCCCACCACCACCGCTGCTTCACAACTGGTGTTGGCATGTTTATGGCCCTATAACTTAGCATGCATACACACACACACACACACACACACAAAAACCCTTTTGCTTTCATTAGCTTCAGCCAGTCAGCTTTTAGCTCTGTTGGGCCACACACATACATATCATCATCATCGTTTAACATCCATTTCCCATGCTAGCATGGGTTGGACGATTTTGACTGAGGACTGGCAAACCAGATGGCTGCACCAGGCTCCAGTCCGATCTGGCAGTGTTTCTACAGCTGGATGCCCTTCCTAATGCCAACCATTCCGTGAGTGTAGTGGTGGCCTTTTACGTGCCAGGCGAGGCTGGCAATGGCCATGATCCGTTGGTGCTTTTTACATGCCACCGGCACGGAAGCCAGTCAAGGCGGCGCTGGCATCGGCCACGTACGGGTGGTGCTTTTTAGGTGCCAGGGTAGGCTGGCAACGGCCACAAATAGTTGGTGCTTTTATGTGTATAATGTGAGTGAGTGAGTGAGCGAGCGAGAGGGGGAGAGAGGGAGATAAACAGACAGAGAAAACTGCAATAAATGGCTTGAAATATACCAATAAACAAAACTGAAAGTAAATTGGCTTTAATATATATTTCTATTATGTATTTATATTAATTGCAAGAAAAAAGGATGATGATGATGATGATGATGTAATGCTGGCTAAAAGAAAATTAAATGAGAGAGAGGAAGAGAGGAATAGAAAACAATGCTATTCTACTTCAAATAC
This sequence comes from Octopus sinensis, assembly GCF_006345805.1. NCBI lineage: Eukaryota > Metazoa > Mollusca > Cephalopoda > Octopoda > Octopodidae > Octopus > Octopus sinensis. The sequence continues at coordinate 211,011,990 of NC_042997.1, read as the reverse complement.
ATTGACCCTTATTTAGTGGTGCTGTGTCTATAAATACCGAGAGTATTTATAATTAATGGTCAGCCAGTGATGCGGTCAGTGTTTACAAGTTGGCAATAACTTGCAGAGTTATTCAGCCGGAACAGAGTCAGTTCAGACAAATAGTAGTATTATTCCACAAATAATGGCTCTCTGGGGTGAGTTTTTTTGTTTAGTAACAACAAAAGTAATAATAATTCTAATTTTGGCACAAGCCCAGCAATGTTGAGGGTGGGGAGGTGATTACACCAACCCCAGTTTTTGACTCCGAATAATATGGTGTAAGTGTGAAGGTAGAACACCAACAAAAATCAGCCTTGCTTGGAACTGTAAGAGTTCTTTGCAGGGTTCTTGAAGAATGTGGTAAGTAGCTTGTTTACTTGTTTACCAGCCACATGGTTCCGGGTTCAGTCCCACTGCGTGGCACCTTGGGCAAGTGTCTTCTACTATAGCCTCGGGCCGACCAAAGCCTTGTGGGTGGATTTGGTAGATGGAAACTGAAAGAAGCCTGTCATATATATGTATATATATATATATATATATATATATATGCGTGTGTGTGTTTGTGTGTCTGTGTTTGTCCCCCTAGCATTGCTTGACAACCGATGCTGGTGTGTTTATGTCCCCGTTACTTAGCGGTTCGGCAAAAAGAGACCGATAGAATAAGTACTGGGCTTACAAAAAGAATAAGTCCCGGGGTCGCGTTGCTCAATTAAAGGCGGTGCTCCAGCATGGCCGCAGCCAAATGACTGAAACAAGTAAAAAAAAATAATAAAAAAAAAAACAAGTGTCACCTTAGTCTGCTGGCTGTGGACAGCTGACACTTTCCATCATACCCAGCAAAATAAGCTGGGAGTTTTCATCACATAATAATAATGATTTATTTTATTTGCCACAGAAACATGAGCTGAGGAGGACATAACAAGGACAGTTTACAATTTATGTAGGGTTTTACACAAAAGGGGAAGAAAGGGAGAGGAGAGGCAAATGAAATAAAATGTATAGTGTACAAAATATGTGGATACATGAATGATGCTGTCCTCTAAGGCCAATCAAGAACCCCCAGAATCCAGGGTCAGCCTGAACACAAAGGGATCAACCCCTCAACCAACTACTATTTTCCAATCTATAGGCACAGCATAGAGAAGGGCCGTTCACTGAGTGGGAGCATTTCCCTCTATACCCTCACTTTCCTTTGGAAATACAACTTTAAAAAGTCAACGAGGACTCGACTGAAGAGAAAGGTGTCAATGCTTAATCGTTTCAGCCTCATCCCCCGTAGTCACAAGCCAGAGAAACACTGCCTGGGCAGCGGGGAAAACCTCACAAGGGTCTCTCAGCCAATAGATTCGTCTGACACATCACAACAGCTACTCAACATAACTGCACCAGTCAGCAATGTTCGGACACTGTACGAGCGTGTGCAGTATGGTTTCATCTGGGGCAGTCCCACCTGGAGTGTTTATCTAGAGGTGGTAGTACTCCTTGGTAGCACTGCCACACCAAGGATTTCTGGAAGTTATCCATTGTAGTTCCTGTCCTGAAAGTTCCCCAAAACAGACCAGCTACTTCGTCCTTAACACCCAGAGCTTTGCCTCAGAACGTCACTGATCTCACCCACCAGATCCGCATGTATTGCGGGAGTGGCTGTGTGGTAAGTAGCTTGTTTATCAACCACATGGTTCCGGGTTCAGTCCCACTGCGTGGCACCTTGGGCAAGTGTCTTCTACTATAGCCTCGGGCCGACCCAAAGCCTTGTGAGTGGATTTGGTAGACGGAAACTGAAAGAAGCCCGTCATATATATGTATATATATATATGCGTGTGTGTGTTTGTGTGTCTGTGTTTGCCCCCCTAGCATTGCTTGACAAGCGATGCTGGTGTGTTTATGTCCCCGTTACTTAGCGGTTCGGCAAAAGAGATCGATAGAATAAGTACTGGGCTTACAAAAAGAATAAGTCCCGGGGTCGAGTTGCTCGATTAAAGGCGGTGCTCCAGCATGGCCGCAGTCAAATGACTGAAAAGAGTAAAAGAGTAAAGAGTATACAACTACCACTGACCATATTTCTTGACCGAAGGAGAGAGGTGAACACTGGACAAGAATCCAGGTGCTAAGCATCCAATCTAGTTCTTTTCTTGGCAAAAGACTGCAGTTCCGTCAAAGAGAGAAATCACACCTGTTCACTGTCCAGGAAAATCTGCAGAGAGTACTGGCAAAAGATGGACTGCTTGACCAGTGGAATGCTTCCCTTCTATAGAAAGTGGAAAAGTAAAGCTCCAGTCTGGCCAAACAAGGTTGAAGTGAACTAGACGGGTAACAAACAGACTGAAGTCAGACGCCAAACAAAACACAAGATCTTTCTCCATTTTAAGTATTCTTGGCTCTGGCTGGCATCATGAAATATTGGAATCAGTAAAGTTACACATAGAACAGGTATTTTTACAACAACATAGCTTCCTTTCCCTAGAACTAATGATATATATCAAACAGAATTGGTTTAGTATCAAGTTGCTAAAGAAGAAAATTCAAAGACAAGTTATGTTTAGTTTCCCAAGGCTTCAAACAAACAAAAAAATAATACGTATTTGTATATAAAAATTGCCAACATCCAATACTGTAGGAAAACAAATTCCATATTCTTGCTCTTAGCTGTAATCTTCCAAAGTTTCAAAAGCCTGATATCACATCCCAGTTTCTTAAAAGTACATTGTTCAAAGGAACCGAAATAACAACCAAGTTGAAGAAGAAAAACAACAACAAAAATATCAGTATTATTATTATTATTACTATTACTAACTACAACAACAATAGCCTGGCAAAACTGTGAGCTGGATAAAGTGCCTAGATGTATTTCTTGTAATTTTACATTACGAGTTCAAATGCTATTAATGTCGACTTTGCTTTCATCCTTTTTGAGTCAATAAAATAATTACCAGTTAAACAGGGTGGAGCGTAATTTACTTAACTTTTCCATAAAACTGCTGATCTAGAGCCAAATTTTGAAACCATTACAATTATTTTTATTAAGATGGCAAGCTGGCAGAATCATTAGCATGCTGTGTGAAATGCTTAGCAGTATTTCGTCTGCCGCTACGTTCTGAGTTCAAATTCTGTGGAGGTCGACTTTGCCTTTCATCCTTTCGGGGTCGATAAACTAAGTACCAGTTACACACTGGGGTTGATGTAATCGACTATTCCCCTCCCCCAAATTTCAGGCCTTGTGCCTAAACTAGAAAGGATTATTATTATTATTATTGTTGTTGAGTGAAAGGACAGCACATGCCATCAAAGTGACGTTAGCGTAAAAATATATGAAGCCCAATATATTTATTGTGATTAGCCGTCTGATAAGGGTAAGCCAGGCAGATATATTCACAACCGTATGTGTGCAACAGGATGATCTCATGTTAAGATAAACAGCACCTGACCTTGCAAGAGGGGCTCAAAATTTTCTTTGGGTCGACTAGCCCATCCCACTCAAAAGGTCCCCAAATAGTTAAACCCCAAAGAATCCCTCTCAACACAGGGCTATGATGCTCCCCAACTACTCCTGCTTGTAATCAGAGACACACATATCGTTAGGGACAGACTCAAGCAGACGACAAGCAAAACTGTGGAATTGAGCAGAATGTTTGCTGTAACCCATCTTTTACACCAAGACCAAACCTGGACATGATAACACTTCCAATCAGTTAAGATGGGAAGCCAGGAGAGCCACTGCATTTTTATCTTCATCATCGTCAGTTAACCCTTTCGTTACTGTATTTCTTTTGAGATGCTCTGGGTTTCTTTCAATTACTTTAAATATAACAAAGAATTTACTAAAATAACTTCGTTATCATTCAGCTAGTGTTAGGAACATAAATTGTGACTAAGGTTTGATGGAAGATTTTAATTCAGAACTTATGAAAACAAGACATTTGTACTCAGAGCCAGAGCTGGTTTCAGCCGGGTTGGTAATGAAAGAGTTAATGTCAGTGTTTTTGTGCAGTATGATTGGATCTAAACACCCAACCACCACAGACAAACAAAAACCGCTTCTTGACACCCAAGTTTCTCTTAAATTAACCGATGTCCAGTTTGTGATATTTTTTGATATCTCCAAATCAATGTAGTTCATGAAACCCAAAGAAAGGCTGATATTTGATAATGTTTTGTTAGTTTACTGAGAGGACAGAAGTGATTAGACTATATCTTTTAATCTTATTATGTGACAACTTGCACTCATAAATATGAAGAAAAAAAAGAACCTCATGCCCAGAACTCCATCGTGTATTTGTATAAGAATTTTTTTCTTTCTTTTCAGACAACAAGAATTCATGCAAAGATGTTCAGTTAATTTACTTTTGAACATCTGCCAAAGTTATACGAGATGGTAGCAGAGAAATACCAAGTTTAGTGAGTGTTAGCTGTGAGAACATTGTAATAGCCCCACACACAAATGAATTTATACTGAGGGTGTTTAAGGTGGTACTGGGGGGAGGGGTGCAGTAACTAGACAAACAGACAGACAGACAGACAAGTGAATAGTGATAGATATTCATTAATCAGCAGAAGTTACAAAGTGATCTAAGAAGTGATCAAGAGTTCTGTGCATGGCACTTACCAAACTTTGATAAAAGCTATGCACGAATCTCTCAAATCTTGACTCACTTTGTAATTTTTTGCTCACTGAAAATCTCTCTCGTTCTCTCTCTCCTTATCATATATGTATGTGTGTGTGTGTGTGTGTGTGTGTGTGTAAGTGTATTGATATGAGCAGTGCTGTCAAAGTGTCTAAACTCTATAATGGAATGTGGGAACACACAACAGAGTAGCGAAGTGGTGACAGACAGACACCACAAACGGTTTCATCACAAATCATGACAGATCTTTCCCAGGATCACTAATTCTGATTCTGTCTCTGTGTCAATCCAAATGACGCGGATTTAGGATTTTAATCTATCATAAAACGTTAACAAGAATTTGTCATTAACATATAATCAATAAGAGATCCATATTGTTGTCAATAAACTAAATATTGATAATATTTACAAAGACAATCAAACGGCCTCTGTTTCTTGACAACATCAAATAAAACAAACAAGTACGCTGTTAACTACAGCCACCATCCTTCATGATTATATATCATCATCATCATCGTCGTTTAACGTCTGTTTTCCATGCTGGCATGGGTTGGACGGTTTGACCGGGGATCTGGGAAGCCAGAAGGTTGCACCAGGCTCCGGTCTTATCTGGCAATGTTTCTACAGCTGGATGCATTTCCTAACGCCATCCACTCCGAGAGTGTAGTGGATGTAGTGGGACCAGAGGGGGCTGGCATCAACCACAACACACACACACACACACACAGAGGCATGGTTGCGTAGTAAGAAGTTTGTTTCCCAACCACATGATTCTGGGTTCAATCCCACTGTGTGGCACCTTGGGCAAATGTCTTCTACTATAGCTTTGGGTTGACCAAAGCCTTGTGACTGGATTTGGAAGATGGAAACTGAAAGAAGCCTCATGTGTGTGTATGTGTGTGTCCAGTATCGCTTGGCAACCAGTGTTGGTGTATTTATGTCCCTGTGACCTAGTAGTTCGGCAGAAGAGTCCGACAGAATAAGTACCATGTTTTAAAGAAAACAAGGTCATGGGGTTGGTTAGTTAAGCTAAAATTTCAAGGCGGTGCCCCAGCATGGCCAAAGTTTAATGAATGAAACAATATTATATAGGCGTAGGAGTGACTGTGTGGTAAGTAGCTAGCTTACCAACCACATGGTTCCGGGTTCAGTCTCACTGCGTGGCACCTTGAGCAAGTGTCTTCTACTATAGCCTTGGGCCGACCAAAGCTTTGTGAGTGGATTTGATAGATGGAAACTGAAAGAAGCCCGTCGTATATATGTATATATATATGTGTGTGTGTGTGTATGTGTTTGTCCCTCCAACATCGCTTGACAACCGATGCTGGTGTGTTTACTTCCCCGTAACTTAGCGGTTCGGCAAAAGACACCGATAGAATAAGTACTAGGCTTACAAAGGATAAGTCCTGGGGGGTCGATTTGCTCGACTAAAGGCGGTGCTCCAGCATGGCCACAGTCAAATGACTGAAACAAGTAAAAGAGTATAATATAAGATCTCCGTAGGTAGATACTGTAGAGCTGCGGGTGAACACACACACACGTAGTGGGAAGGAATGCGTTCGTTAGCAGTAAGCAAAGATGGTTTGGCTCCTTTCCCCCCACGCCCACCACCACAACAACAGTGGTATAGCAACACTTGACTGTAAATAGCTGAAGGAATGGTAGAGATGAGTGGTAGCTGCTTAGTAAGATGGTATTTTTAGTTGGTGAGGAAACTAAGGAGTGCGTAGGACAAAAGGCATTCTGGTGGGAAGACAAAATGAGAATGGTTGCGGCGACGGCTGATGGGTTTTTTTTTTCCACTTGGGTTCAATCACCATTGAAGACTGCTACGTAGGTTTTTCCTGTGGAATGGAATCCAGCAGCAGGAATCATGCAGGAAAGATTGGAATGTAAGCGGTGGCTGGCAGGGAAATAAACAGTTTGGTGATAATGGCAGAAGGCGAGGGGGAGCGAGGCATGATCAGCTGGTAGCAGAGTGGAAGTTTGAGGAAGTACAAGAAGCTTTCATGTGGTAACCACAGCACCACCACCATCACTATTGTTTCAATGACACAACGATGGAACCACTACATGGTTGCTCCACATGCTGAAAATAGCAGCCAAATCTCCTTCAAATTACATCCCCGCGCCGTATTAAGAAGAAAAAAGAACACATTGTATAAATGATACTGGGTTCCCTGCACATAAAAAAAGACGTGAGAGTCACGGCTGGGATATCTTTAATGATAGGTGTGCTCGCTCATCATTAACCAGGGGGGCTACACAACAACAGAAGACGTTATACATTTGTATGTGTATGATGTACATACAGGTTTGTGTATATGTGTGGTTATAGCAGTAATGTGAAGAATAATCCCTACATTCTCTCTCTTCAGCAGACACACCGCCACCACCACCACCCCACGCCTCCCGTTGGTGGCTCTGTGACAGGAACCATCGGAGAAATCTGCGGAACTGGTTCTTCTAATGGATCTACCAATTAATTATGTTATCTTTTTTAAAAAAATAATTACAATAACAATGGTCCGCAGATTCCTTTTAGCATCAACAACAGAATGTCGATCCAAAAATTATATTTTGTTCTTAAACGATGATTAATGGAATTGGTTTGCAGGGAATAAATGGAGTAAATATTGGTATTTGGAATACGCGAGGTTCATAATACTCTCTCCCTATCTCTCCTCTCATATATATATATGTATATGTATATATATATATATATATATATATTAGATATATATATACAACCCGAGGTTGGGTGTATATGCTGCGTTACTATATAAAGGGAATCTAAAATAGCAACATTGAATTAAAGAATATTCTTTGAATGCTGTTAATTTACAGACTGTACTCACAGACAATCTCAAAATAGTTCGATAATATGTAGGCTCCGATATTTTTAGAGGAATGACTTTAAAGAATATAGACTTGAAAATAAAGAGAACGTTAGGAAGTTGACATTTCAGAAAGTCTGCGATGTTTAGGATTGGTAAGAAATTAATTTAATTAAGAAACAGGATATGAAGGGACTGTTGTTGGAGATTTATAAATTCTTGCTGAAAATTCCTAAGAGGAAAAATACGATGACAATATGAGAGACATGCCAAAGAAATTGTCTTTGAAAATGATTCAAAGAATTACTTTTCTGCCACGAAGAATTAGGACAGATATAGGAAGAAGTGTTTGGGAAGTGATGAAGATGCGACTATTTACCATGAAAGATACTCATCTCCTTCAAAAAACGTGTTAGCTTCAGAGGAAATATATTTCTTGGAGAGAGAGAGAGAGAGAGAATTACCATTTATGTTGGGGTAGTGGAATGAAAAATCCATTTCTTCTCAACAAACAACAATCTATTAGATATTTCAACCTTATAATAGCTTAATTACATGTTTGTGTGTGTGCGTGTATATTATATATATATATACATACAGGCATTCTTTCGGTGTACATCTCAGAACTGTCAAATTTCGATCATATGTAGATAGATATGAGGGAGCACATACACATATGTGAGCGAGTGTATAACGATATTTATGTGTAAACCCTTCATTAAGTAAAATCTAGTGATATAAACAAACAGAACACCGTTCCAATACCGCGCCATTCCATCAATTCTTCACCAACATTATGGCATTACCATTGTTCTGATGACAGTATTCAATATTAACAGCCACAAGAAATACTGTATTATGAACCACTACAGAACTGGTTCCACATTTCCATATGTATATATATATATATGTGTGTGTGTGTGTGTGTATGTGTGTGTTACAAACGTAAAACAGAATTCTAGACAAAAACTAAATTATACTTTTATATTAAAATCTAAACAAAACGTGAACAAAAAGGTGTGTGTGTGTGTGTATATATATATATATATTTATATATATATATTAGTCTGTGCGTGTGTGCTTCACATGAACTCAATACAAGCAACAAGTAGGAAACAACACTTAAAGGCAGGGATGATAGACTGATAGATAGATAGATAGATAGATAGATAGGAAGATAGACAGATAGATAGACAGATAGATAGGAAGATAGATAGACAGATAGATAGGAAGATAGATAGACAGATAGATAGACAAATAGATAGGCAGTTAGATAGACAGATAAATAGACAGACAGATAGATAGACAGATATGTGTGGGTGTGTATGTGTGTGTCAACAAGAGGGGAAATAAAGGACTAACGACCACTATCAAGCAGGAAAAAGCCACACATTAATTTAACAAGAAGTCTAACATCTAAATTAAACCCAATTTAAAATGGAAACTTCTAATGAAAGAAAAAATAAGTTTTTCTTTTCTTAATTCTGACAGAGAGGGAAAAAAGTGAAAGAAAATATTAATATATAATTAAAATAAATATTTATGGTATAAGAAAGAGAGCCGTGGTTATAATAAGTGAGGCGGGGTAAAGAAAAATTAGGCTAAAGTGGTAGTAAATGTGAGATTTTACCTTCTAAACGGGGGAATGGGTTGGAACCTTCAAATGTATGTTTCTCGGTTTTAACGAAGGTTTCCAAGTCCCTTTGTAACGCTTCGAAGTCATTATAAGTCCGTTTTACGTAAGTGGTCCGTCCATCGGACCACAGCACCTCCACAACGAACACATAATCCACATTCTGGCCTTCTTTCTTCTCCACAAACCCAGTAACGGCAGCGAAAGCAACAAACAAGTTATTGCAAGTTAGTGAGTTCCAAACACTTGACGCCATCTTGTAGGTCTACAATATTGAGTGGAGGCGTGAGGTTAGACTCGACTCGACTCGACTCCACACTCTCGCTCTCACTCTCACTCGTACACACTTGGAATTGGTTTATTTTCTCAGTGCTACGTTCGTGTGTGGTGTGTGTGTGTGTACGTATTTATATATATGTGTGTGTGTGTGTGTTCTTTTCCTTTCACTATTTGCCTGCTGCTGCTTTGTTTTCCACTGCAAGTGTCAGTTCAGCTGTGGATGGAAGGGCGATACCAACACACACACACACACACACACACACCAGACACACACA
>NC_042997.1:210999155-211002223 GCF_006345805.1 Octopus sinensis | reverse complement strand
ACAGGTATAAACCTGAACTTGTAATCTGGAAAGAGGAACTGCAGATTTCTCAATAGTTCCGCATAGGTGTTCTCTTTTTCACTGATCTTCAGCTTTATGTTAACATCCGCTGGGCAGCTAATTTCCACAACTGTTCACAGTTTCTCTTCTCTATCCCAAATCATTATATCGGGTCTGTTGTGCTTACATTTTATTGAGGTCTTCACTGGTACATTCCACCAGTACCCCTTTTTATTATGAGTGGCTATGATTTCTACCATAGTGATGGTTCTTATTTATTTGTCCTCGGAGTTATCCTTTCGAGGGTTCTCGTTATACGGTATTCTAGCTACAACGTCATGTCTCATCGGTAGATAATACCGTGATGACATTTCGGACAACTGCTTATGATGTGGGTGATATCTTCGCTTCCGCCGAGGTCGACTTTGCCTTTCATCCTTTCGAGGTCGATTAAAATAAGACTACAGTTACGCACTGGGGTCGATATAATCGACTTATTTGTCTGTCCTGTCTGTCCTTGTTTAGCCCCCCTTGTTCAACCTTAAGCCCCAATGTTGTATTAAAGAATGTATATTTCGCGCGAGGTCGCTTTGCCTTTCATCCTTTCGGGGTCGATTAAAATAAGTACCAGTTACGCACTGGGGTCGATATAATCGACTTAATCCGTTTGTCTGTCCTTGTTTGTCCCCTCTGTGTTTAGCCCCTTGTGGGTAGTAAAGAAATAGATATCTTCGCTGTGAACTCCACAAAGTCTGCATCGGTTGTCACATTTTACAGCTTTTCCTGCATCTCTATCCCTTTTGTGCATCAGGTATTTGGTTGATATTTCCTGTTCCTGGATTGCAAATGCATACCCTTCAAAGTGGGACGTAGTAATCCGGCTACTGGTCCACGATAAACTGCTTTGGCGATCGATGTTACTATCATCTCGGAGCTTTCTACTAACATACCTATGAATAGTCTTCTGCTCATAAAGGCTCATCCTTTCATCTGTATGTATGTAATATATGTATGTATGTATGTATGTATGTATGTATGTATGTATGTATGTATGTATGTATGTATGTATATGAATATGTGTATATGAAAGATGGGTGAATGTGTGTGTGTGTGTGCGTGTGTGTTTACCTTTATGTGTTTGTATTCACACACACGCGCACACCCATTATCTCTCATATACACGTACACATGAATACATACATACATACATTACACACATTATGCAGTGTGTGTGCTTCACTATTCAAATCATGAACATGAAAGTCAATGTGTGTGTGTGTACGTGCACGCGCGCTCTATCGTCTGTTTCACTTTCCACCATCTTCAAAGCAAATCTCAACAAGTCATGAAACAGAAATAAATAAATAAAAGTTTTTTTTCCAAGGAAATTAACGAAGTCTGTGACCGTTGCCAGAGACCAAATGCAAGTGATTTGCCCGAGAACGCAGATCGTCTCTGGTTTTCGCGTGTTCAACTTCTTCGCTTGAAACCATTGAATGGTACTTTTATTAACCCTGGAAAGGCGGCGAGCTGGCAGAACCGTTAGCACGCCGGGCGAAATGCTTAGTGGTATTTCGTCTGCCGCTACGTTCTGAGTTCAAATTCCGCCGAGGTCGACTTTGCCTTTCATCTTTCGGAGTCGATAAATTGAGTACCAGTTACGCACTGGGGTTGATGTAATCGACTAAATCCGTTTGTCTGTCCCTGTTTGTCTCCTTTATGTTTGGCTCCTTGTGGGCAATAAAAAAATTTTTTTATTAACCCTGGAAGGATGACTTTAGGGAAATTTGAACTCAGAATGCAAAACTATGCAAGTAAATGGTTATTCTTTTATTCTTTTACTTGTTTCAGTCATTTGACTTCGGCCATGCTGGAGCACCGCCTTTAATCGAGCAAATCGACCCCGGGACTTATTCGTTGTAAGCCCAGTACTTATTCTATCGGTCTCTTTTGCCGAACCGCTAAGTAACGGGGACGTAAACACACCAGCATCGGTTGTCAAGCAATGCTAAGGGGACAAACACACACACACATACATATACATATATACGATGGGCTTCTTTCAGTTTCCGTCTACCAAATCCACTCACAAGGCTTTGGTCGGCCCGAGGCTATAGCAGAAGACACTTGCCCAAGATGCCACGCAGTGGGACTGAACCCGGAACCATGTGGTTGGTTAGCAAGCTACTTACCACACAGCCACTCCTGCGCCTCATGGCATTTAATTCGCTGTTTTACTGTCCCTACCTGTTCTCCGTGTTTACAATCGAAATAAAATGATGATTGCTCGAAGGAGGAGAACAACACAAATACAAAAAAAAAACATTGAAATACGTTATCGAACACAAACATGTAAAATGTTTTACACATGCACACAGACAGAGGCGGTGCTCCAGCGTGGTCGCAGTCAAATGACAAACAAATCACAGAATATATATTCTTTTACTCTTTTACTTGTTTCAGTCATTTGACTGCGGCCACGCTGGAGCACCGCCCTTAGTCGAAGAAATCGACGCCAGGACTTGTAAGCCTAGTACTTATTCTGTCGGTCTCTTTTGCCGAAACGCTAAGTTACAGGGACGCAGGAGTGGGTGTGTGGTAAGAAGTTTGCTTGCCAACCACATGGTTACGGGTTCAGTCCCACTGCGTGGCACCTTGGACAAGTACTATAGCCTTGGGCCGATCAAAGCCTTGTGTGGGATTTGGTAGACGGAAACTGAAAGAAGCCCGTCGTAACTGCAAAGTGAAAATATTTGCTGATAACACTAAGCTCCAGCAAATCGTGAATGAAGAAGCAGACGGAACTCAACTCCAGTCTGATCTATATGCTGTGAGTCAATGAGCAGACAGAAACAAAATGCAACTGAACGAGGGAAAATTTGAGCTGATGCATTTTGGAAGAAATTCCTCTCTAAAACAGCCATACTCTCTTCCTTCAGGGGAACCGCTCACAGCCTCTAACAATATCAGAGACCTGGGTGTAATTGTTGATGACGATCTCAGTTGGAGTGCACACATCAACAAGAATGTCGATATAGCTCGTAGGATGAGTTCCTGGATCTTAAGAA
>NC_042997.1:210974155-210994155 GCF_006345805.1 Octopus sinensis | reverse complement strand
GAAGAAGGTAAACATTGGAATGACGAGAAGAAGGTGCGACTAGTTTTAAGAAAGTTATCCCCTGTCGAACACGAAAAATACTGTAATTATATTCTTCTGAAGAAATCAGGTGAGATTTGTTTCGATGACACAAATTGTTATCTAGAATGTTCAGTGAAAGAAGTTCCCTGTTCAATACTCGTTGGCAGTGTTTAAATTTAGTTAAAAAAGATGATGAAGATTTCGTCACATATTTTGGGGTCGTTAACAAAGAGTGTGAAAAATTCAAATTAAATGAATAAACTCCGGATTTATTCAAATGTCTAATTTTTGTTCAAGGGTTAACTGTAAGAAAAGATGCTGATATACAATCCCGTATATTAACAAAATTAGAGCAGGACCAAAAATTAACTCTACAGGCAGTGGTTGAAGAATGCCAGAGGATTACAAATTTAGGACATGACGCGGATAAAATTGAAGAAAAAGATTGCTCTCAGAAATGGATAAGAGAAGGGGAAAGCGAACGTCAAGACGAAATCCATGCTATGGGCGCGGAGGGTTGAGAAGTAATTGTCCTTTTAAAATCGGACATAAAATCTCACATTGTATAGCGAAATAAAAAAGAGGGTCAAACAAAAAAGAAAAAAATTCTAGAAAGAATGTATTGTTAACAAAAATTGTAAGCGAGGCTCAGAAAAGAAAGAATTGTGTCCATAAAAATGAATAAAGTGATATCAAGTTACAATTGGATACAGGCAGTGATATCAGATATTTAATAGAGATACATGGAGAAAATAGGGAAACTTAGATTAAAGGAAACTTTGAGAATTGCGCGAGGTGTTTCAGGAAAACAATTGCATTTTATATGGTGAAATGATAAGTGAGGTTACATTTCGTGGGAAGCTTTTGTGTTGAAAGATACAAATTTATTTGGAACAGACTGGATGGAACTATTTAACTTATGGGACCCCCACATAAATATTTTTTGTAAAAATGTGAATGGTTCTTCCGCCAGTACAAATAAGGCGCCGGAGGAATTAAAAAAAGAATATAAAAAACTTTTTCCTGAAGTTTTTTCTGAGGAATTGGGTCTTTGCACCAAAGCAGAGGCGAAGTTTCAAGTGAAAGAAAACGCTTTACCGGTTTTTAAACCAAAACGGACGTTTCCTTTCGCAGCGTTGAAACAAAGCTTGGCATTATTGAAAAAAATTGATTGCACAAAATAGGCGTCCGCAACAGTTTATGTCACGAAAAATTAAAATGATAGAATCCGAGTATGCGCTGATTTTTTCAACGGGATTAAACGAACATTTGATGCCGTTGCCAAGTCCGGAGGAAATTTTCGTGAAGTTGAATGGAGGAAAAATGTTTTTCAAAGTTGGACCTATCTGAAGCATATTTGCTGGTAAAAAGTCGATGAGGAATGTTCAAAATTATTGACGATAAATACCCATAACGGTATAACGGTAGCACCGGGCATTTTCCAACATTATGCTCGAAGGTTCGGATTTCGTTGTAGCTTACCTTGACGACAGACTCATAAAAAAGTGAATCTCGGGGCCAGCATGCTGAGCATGTTAAAAAGGTCTTCGAAAGAATAAAAATTTAAGGGTTTAAGCAAGGAAAAACGTGAATTTCTTATACTAAGAATAAAATATCTAGGGCAGGTTATTGATGAAAATGGACGATCCTTTCCGCCAAGCGGTGGTGGGAGGAAAACACATACACAAATACACAAATGCACGCGCGCGCGCACGCACACACACACAAATATATACGACTGCTTCTTTCAGTTTCCGTCTGGAGGTGCAATGGCTCAGTGGTTAGGGCAGCGGACTCGTGGTCGTAGGATCGCTGTTTCGATTCCCAGACCGGGCGTTGTGAGTGTTATTTGAGCGAAAACACATAAGGCTCCACGAGGCTCCGGCAGGGGATGGTGGTGATCCCTGCTGTACTCTTTCACCACAACTTTCTCTCGCTCTTACTTCCTGTTTCTGTTGAACCTGTATTTCAAGGGGCCGGCCTTGTCACTCTCTGTGTCACGCTGAATATCCCCGAGAACTACGTTAAGGGTGCACGTGTCTGTGGAGTGCTCAGCCACTTACACGTTAATTTCACGAGCAGGCTGTTCCGTTGACCGGATCAACCGGAACCCTCATCGTCATAACCGACGGAGTGCTTCCACTACTCCCACTCAGTTTCCGTCTACCAATCACTCGCAAGGCTTTAGTTGGCCCGGGGCTATAGTAGAAGACGCTTGCCTAAGGTGCCACGCAGTGAAACTGAACCCAGAACCCTGAGGTTGGGAAGCTAGCTTCTTACCACACAGTCACGCTTTGTTTTTTCATCTAAAGCACATGGTTGTGTGTTCCTCATTGTTCTGGATACCAGTCAAATACCCGGGTTCACCAAACTCCATTACATTCGGGCTCTGTGCCAAGCAATCAGTATAATTAGAGAGACCTTCGATACCATTCTCTAGAATTCTTCCCATTGGTCTGTCGAGATTCGTTCTTACCATTATCTTCTGCGCTGAGATGGAATTTGGTCGGTGATTAATTCTATTAAAAATGCGAAGTCAGCAATTATTCCTGCAATTGCCCTGACCTCTTCCCTGACTCGGGTTCATCCGTAATAACCAGCAACTCTTTTATCTCTCTCGTTAATTTCTTATCGCCGAACTTAGACAAAGTCTTCATAGAAATGCTATTGTTTTGAAAATCCAATAATGTATTAGAAACGGGTTTACACAGAGAAGGAAGTTTAACGTTGTCAGTAAGACGAGACTTTGGTTTGGTTCCGGTTGAACATGATCAAAAGAAAATGCGAGAAGATTAGATTAACATTAATGTAAGCGTTGCGGTTGGTTGTAGGGGGTAGAATCGGTAGAGTAACGGACTAAATGTTTTGTGATATTAAGTCGGGGTTCTTCATGTTTTGGTTTCAAATTCCACCTGGTTCCACGCCACCTTTCACATTTCAGAGATCGATAAAACAAGTATCAGTTATGCCCTGGTTTCGATTCGAACTCTCCTACACCCCCACTTCATAATTTCAGCTTGTGTGTAGGGTCTCTAACACAGACAGCCAATACTTGATCGCTCGACCGGCTAGAAGCAGCAGCCACAGTGGAGGCGCAATGGCCCAATGGTTAGGGCAGCGGACTCGCGGTCGGAGGATCGCGGTTTCGATTCCCAGACTGGGCGTTGTGTGTGTTTATTGATTGAAAATACCTAAAGCTCCACGAGGCTCCGGTAGGGGGGAGCGACCCCCTGTTGTACTCTTTCGCTCCAACTTTCTCTCACTCTTTCTTCCTGTTTCTTGTCCCCGACTTCCTACGCAACCGCTGAGCCTGGATGCGCATTCATCCATCCGTCGATGCTCTCGGTGTCGGGGGGTTGACCTGCTTTCTCTTCTACAGGAAGCACGATCTTGCGAGCTCTGGGACGAAGGCCACTTCGCTCAACAGCAGACACATCCCTCTCAAATCACATACAATTATCTTTAAAAAGGAACATCTGTATTGAATACACAATGGCTGATATAAAACTAGGATGGTCACAGTTGGAATCTCTTTGATCATTGGTGGTTTTTAAAGATCAAGGTTGACTCAGGGCTAAACAACGACAACGCCGATGCCAACAGTCAGTATTTTATTTGGAAACGGTTGAGAGGTGAACAAAATACTTAACGATCAGAGTTCAAATTCCACCACAGTTAACACTTTTATCTCTATGGACAGGAATAAATAAATACCAGTGATATATTCGGTGGGGCAATGGTATAATAACTACTTCTCTCTCTCTCTCTCGCCATCCTAGAATACTCAGACCTCCTGTCTGTTAGAACTTCATATATGAACAAGAAGTGCCGTAAAATAGAGAGTAACTGTCGGACTTCTCTTCTACCACTAATCCCATAGAGTACAAGAGTACTTCTATGTAATTCGATGGCACTCTCCCTAGTACATAACTCTCTCTCCCTCTCTGTATGTATATATATATATATATATATATATATATATATATATATATACAATAATGTTACATTACTCGGTAGTCAAGATAAAACTCTGAGTTTCAGATGCCGAAGTGGAAATCCACAACACCATCTCATCGGTTATCTGGCTATAACCGATGAGATGGTGTTGTGGATTTCCACTTCGGCATCTGAAACTCAGAGTTTTATCTTGACTACCGAGTAATGTAACATATTATTGTATAGATAAATTTCCTCTAGTTACATAATATTGAGGTCTCTTTCTTTCTTTTTTTATCTTACCGTTTTATCAATATATATATATATATATATATATATAAATATATATATGTATATATACTTTATTTAAAGCAGCAGAAAATTCAACAAAACCTGTTACTCTGAGTTTCCGTTGCCGTTCATCGGACAGTTTTTGCTAGATCTACCACTGGTATTTGAGTACTCTTTTTTCCACCTTGTTTCACATTTATGTGTTTACTCCGGTATATATATATATATATATATATGCCGGAATAAGCACATAAATGTGAAACAAGGTGGTAAAAAAGAGTACTCAAATACCAGTGGTAGAACAATATGCTTTATTTAAAAGCAGCAGGAATATAACAAAACCTGTTACTCAGGGTTTCACGTTTCCGTTCGTCGGACAGGTTTGTTAAAATAGAACAGAAACAACGATATGATCAAAACTAGTCAAAGGATACACCTTTAAAAATGGATTTGTTTCATTGGTCCTTTCAAGTAACGGGCTTAAGCATGCAATGAACAAAATAAATTAATCTTTATATATAAAAGTGAGGTTGTGTGCTGTCTGTCTCCTACGATTTAGATTCCTAACTACTCCCACATTTTGCGGTGCAGTTCAACCAAAACCGGGTATCTTATAGTTGTGATTCATATCGAGCCCTTCTGGGTATTAGCGCGAGTCTACGATGAGTCTACGATTTTAAAAATAATTTACCATCAATTTTTCCCATTTTTAATGCATTTTTGGCATATATAAGGGAAGTAACTCTCTAAAAATTTATTATTAAATCTCAGAACGTAAAAAGCTACAGTAACACCCCTCCCTTTGTGGTTAGCCATATTGAGATGGCTATTATACTTTACATCTCTAAAAATGCTTATATAGTTATTTCCCTTACAAACCCAAGCAACGCCGGGCGATACTGCTAGTTCAATATAAATTCATCCTATTATAAAAATCGAGGGAAAACCTTAAATCGAAGATCGGATTCAAAATACGTTTGCAAATAATTATAAACGAAATATAATTCAATTAATACAATTAATACAACTAAAAATTAAAATTAAAATTTTCACGCTGCATTATATAAATATTTTACAACAGGCGCAGGAGTGGCTGTGTGGTAAGTAGCTTGCTTACCACCACATGGTTCCGGGTTCAGTCCCACTGCGCGGAACCTTGGGCAAGTGTCTTCTACTATAGCCTCGGGCCGACCAAAGCCTTGTGAGTGGATTTGGTAGATGGAAACTGAAAAGAAGCCCGTCGTATATATGTATATATATATGTATGTACGTTTGTGTGTCTGTGTTTGTCCCCCTAGCATTGCTTGACAACCGATGCTGGTGTGTTTATGTCCCCGTTACTTAGCGGTTCGGCAAAAGAGACCGATAGAATAAGTACTGGGCTTACAAAAGAATAAGTCCCGGGGTCGAGCTGCTCGATTAAAGGCGGTGCTCCAGCATGGCCGCAGTCAAATGACTGAAACAAGTAAAAGAGTAAAAGAGAAAAGAGTATATACGCATACTAAACCATGAATATACATATATACATCAAAATACACAGTTGGATGTACACAAACTACATACATATGCAAACATATATATGTAAGACGTAGATATACACACAAATACACATATAACGGGAAGCTTTATGAAAATAAACAAAAGACGAAGGCAGGTGGAAAACAAACGAACAATTGTATTAGTATGGCGCTCAGGAAATATAAATAAAACAAGTCTTTAACGTTTCGAGCCTACGCTCTTCAACAGAAAGATACACAGAGAGAGAAAAACACAGAAAGAAGGAGAGAAAAAAAATGCGTGCAGTAGCTAACGAATCAACATGGCGATGTGTGTATGTGTGTGTGTGTGTGTGTAAAAAAATACAAACTGGGACAAGAACGCAAAACACTCAAAGAGACGACACAAAAATCACGGACGGGACATTCGAAGCCTTCGATCTTCAGTCAAGAACCGGATCATCCTCGCAACTTCGGCTGATTAATCTTTATATATAAAAGTGAGGTTGTGTGTCTGTCTCCTACGATTTAGATTCCTAACTACTCCCACATTTTGCGGTATCTTATAGTCGTGATTCATATCGAGCCCTTCTGGGTATTAGCGCGCGTCTACGATGAGTCTACGATTTTAAAAATAATTTAACATCATTTTTTTTTCATTTTTAATGCATTTTTTTGCTATTTTTTGGCTATAACTCTCTAAAAATGCTTATATAGTTATTTCCCTTACAAACCCGAGCAACGCCGGGCGATACTGCTAGTCTTATATATACACGCAATCATGCTAACGCAAGGAGGGGGAAAGAGAAAGAAAAAGAAGGATGTTATATGTAACAGTTAGTGAGAGAAGGGGGGGAGAGAGGCGCGCAAAGTTAAAGGACTCTATACAAGTAACGAATAAGGGGGGGGTGCAAGAAATACTTTCCGTAAGGAAAAGAAAGAAAGAAAGAAAAAAGAAAGAAAGAGAGAAGAAAGAAAGAAAGAAAAAAGAAAGAAAGATCGGTAGCTGAATATGTGTAACGAACGTACACAAAATAAAATTACGTATACATGTGTATACAAAAGTGTATATTATTAGCGATAAATACACATATAAGAACACATATATAAACATATGGAAATAAGCACGTAAATACACATCTACACAAATCCATGTGAATACATGCATAGATATACACCCATGTATGTATGTGCACAAGTATAATCATACACGCTTACTTACACTTAAACATAGACGCTTACATACGAATACATATGCATACCAACAATAGAAACATCCACATAAAAACATGTCTAGGACCTGACGTATATATATACAAACAACATTATTTTTAAAAAATTGCTGAGTGCATAATAATAAAATTCGGATAAAAAGCATGCAAATAGAACACCCTATATCGAATTATCTATAAATTAATAATAATAATGAAATTATTGTATACAGTGCTCAGGTGCACCACAACTTGTCAAAAAGTGCATATAAAGTACATGCAGTAATGTAGAAATGTCTGGAAAGCGAACAATGCATGAGTCAGGTACATGCCCGTGTGTGTATGGAGGGGAGAAAATCAGGTGTAGTGTTGGCGAATCTCAGGAAGCATGGAAGTTTTGAAGGATGCAGTGCTCCGACAACTAACAACTGATGCTGGCAGTTTGTTCCATGCTTCAGCAACTCTCAGCGTGAAAAAATGTTTCCTGAAGTCATGGGCGCTGTGCTGTTTTCTGACTTTGTAAATATGTCCATGGGTGTTAGATGGGTGGAGTTTGAAAAGGTGCTCAAAGTTATTGTTTGTGAGATGGTTGATAATTTTATAGGTGTCTGCCAAGTCAGCTGCCAGACGTCGGAGTTTCAATTAAACGATTAAAATGGATTTATAAAATACAATAAAATGAAATGAAATAAAAGTAGAATTTTAAACAAGAAAATAATATTTGCATAAAACAGTCGAAGGTTTTTCTTAAGAAATATGTCGGGATCTTTTCGGTTTGACCGGCAGTTTTTTAAAATAATTTCCACGTAACTAAACACTTTTAAACTTCCTATACTGGTAGAATGTGTTTATAAAACATCTTTTTCTCTTGACTTTATTGAGAAAATTCTATAGTTTGTAAGATATTTGTTGTTTTTTTCTTCAATTTCTACAATTTCAACCAATCAATGACGTCTATTGAGGTGAAAACATTCTGTGCCGTATGAATATGTCCCTCGTTTAAGAAACAGATTGGGTTTATTTACATTTGTGAAGAAAAAAAGATACCCTTCCCCCCACCCCTAACCCTAACCCTAAAACAGATTGAAATGCAATAGATCGATACTAGGGTCATAATTATGGGCGACAATTTCATATGACACCGCTAGAAAAAACTGCCAGTCAAACCGAAAAGATCCATATGTCGAAATATATACAATAACTTTGCGATGCGAAATAAATCATGTTTAATAAGAAACAAATCCAACAGTGTGATTGAAAAGTAGTCCAAGAATCAAAAATGACGGCCTTATAAGTCACCCATAAAAACAAGGACGGAAAAATAAAACAGAGAAATGTGACACAAATACTCTCTCTCTCTCTCATTTTCTGGTCTTCTCTTCATACTCACTTCCCCTCTTTCACGTCACTGTATTTCATTCTTTTCTCTCGCCCCTCCTTAATTCTTCTATCCCTCTGTCTCTACCTCTCTCTCTTCTCTCCCCACGTGACCGTTGTTCGGCCAGGCTTGACCTTTCTTTATTGGTTGGACACATTCTGTTGGCAAATAAACCTCACCCGTGGCACTCCGTCGGTTACGACGACCAGGGTTCCAATTGATCCGATCAACGGAACAGCCCGCTCGTGAAATTAACGTGCAAGTGGCTGAGCACTCCACAGACATGTGTACCCTTAACGTAGTTCTCGGGGAGATTCAGCGTGACAAGGCAGGCCCTTTGAAATACAGGTACAAGAGAAACAGGAAGAAAGAGTGAGAGAAAGTTGTGGTGAAAGAGTACAGCAGGGATCACCGCCATTCCCTGCCAGAGCCCAGTGGAACTTTTTTTTATGTGTTTTCGCTCAATAAATACCCACAACGCCCGGTCTGGGCATCGAAACCGCAATCCTACGACTGCGAGTCCGCTGCCTTAACCACTAGGCCATTGTGCTTCCATGAACTTTACTATTCGGTACTGTTACTGTATATTTCTCGCTGAAAGATTTAAAACGAGTTGTTTCTCTCTCCCTCTCTATCTCGATATGTATATGTATGTAGTGGCTTAAATGCAGACATAGCCTGGATTCGATCCTCGATCGCCAAATTTCACTTAACAGTGTTCAACAACAATTTTCTCTTGGTAAAACGATAGTTTTTCTGTGAGTGACAGCAGTTACGTTTGCCAGATGCCTTCGCTAAGCGGAATAATGTCTTTGTTACTTGACCCTTCTAACCTCTTCTAGGTCACCAAAAGCCAGAACAGAGACAACAGACCAGCAACGAAATCTGTTGTTCTCAACAATATGTCTATCCTTCTAGCTGGTTTTGGATAGTTATAAAAACAAGAACTCTGTAAGCTAAAGTTAGTGAGAACCGAGTCTGGCTGACCAGCTGAACAAAATCTCGTCTCTAAAGGAAAAGGCACAAAGGGACGACTATGGTGGAAGCACTCCGTCGGTTACGACGACGAGGGTTCCGGTTGATCCGATCAGCGGAACAGCCTGCTCGTGAAATTAACGTGTAAGTGGCTGAGCACTCCACAGACACGTGTACCCTTAACGTAGTTCTCGGGGATATTCAGCGTGACACAGAGAGTGACAAGGCCGGCCCTTTGAAATACAGGTACAACAGAAACAGGAAGAAAGAGTGAGAGAAAGAGTGGTGAAAGAGTACAGCAGGGATCACCACCATCCCCTGCCGGAGCCTCGTGGAGCTATTAGGTATTTTCGCTTAATAAACACTCACAACGCCCGGTCTGGGAATCGAAACCGCGATCCTATGACCGCGAGTCCGCTGCCCTAACCAATGGGCCATTGCGCCTAAGTCACCAACGAAGCAGTTGTTTCGTCCCACCACTCTCACTTTCTTTTCTCTGTCACATTACCATATCTCTCTCTATATATACTATTATGAGGTCGTGTACACACATATACAAGCCGAAATTAACTTTCTTTACCTTGCTTGCTTTACGAATTTTATTACACTAGCCCACCCGTCGTGGTATAGTATATATTAAAGTAACAGTACGTTCTGAGTTCAAATTCCGCCGAGGTCGACATTGCCTTTCATCCTTTCGGGGTCGATTAAATAAGTACCAGTTAAGCACTAGGGTCGATGTAATCAACTTAATCCGTTTGTCTGTCCTTGTTTGTCTTCTCTGTGTTTAGCCCCTTGTGGGTAGTAAAGAAATAGGTAAATAAATACTTCTATACAACTTGGGTCTCTGTTCTTCTTTCATCTACAAATGGCAACCAACCAATAACAACAACCGTTTACAATTGGTGACCCTCGACTGCAGCGAAGAACTAACCGTCAGATTGGTGGCCCAGAACTACAGCGAATACTATTTCCGTTACATTTGGTGACCCTGACGTGATTCGAACTTGTGTTAAGTAAAACATTACTTTCAAATTTAGTCCCAGTGTTCAACTGGTATTTATTTTATCGATCCCAAAAGGATGAAAGGCAAAGTCGATCTCGGAGGCCGGTTTACGATGGATAAGAGAAACCCCAAACTTCTCCATAAAATCTAGTATTTATCTTTTATTCTATTTTACCATTTCCTCTTTTATTCGATCTGCCATTTCTTATTGGGTTGCTCAGCTAAAATCTTTTCTTTTTGAAGGCCAGATTTTCCTAGTTAACTAAAAAATTTGAAACTTCGTATACTGGTAGAATGTGTCAAAAGAAAACATTATTGTAAACAAAATTGAAAACAAAATTGTAATTCGTAACTCAAACGTAGTTTAATTTTAAGAATTTTAACCAATGAAATCGCAGCATTCGAGCACAAATTATTTACCTCTTCTTCTCTCTTCTACATGTGCTAGAAATAACAGCTATATCTCTTAAATCGATTAATTTCGTCGCCCAATAAAAATATTAACGATATTTTTTGAATATTTTCTTAATTTTTTTTTACCGAAAAGGCTTCTCCCATGGTTTTGAAGGGCCAGAAACAACAAAAACAAAACAATAATATGCCTAAATCGGTCTCGAGTTTGCACGTGGAGTGTGAGTCGTATTGTAAAAATTTGCGAAATATTTTTTCATAAAAGAATACCCCCAGCTTGTCGGAAGCTGTGATATAAATTGGGAAAAAAATCCTCGACACCAGTGCGTAATTGGTACTTAATTTATCGACCCCGAAACGATGAAACATTGACCCCATGTGCAAATTTGTTGCGGCAAGTGGCAAAACACAACGTGTAATTTTGCTTGTGTGCGTATGTGTGTGTACGCTTATATATTAATTACTATGTGCTTGTGTGCGTATGTGTGTGTACGCTTATATATTAATTACTATGTGCTTG
The DNA here is from genome assembly GCF_006345805.1 of Octopus sinensis. Classification (NCBI taxonomy): domain Eukaryota; kingdom Metazoa; phylum Mollusca; class Cephalopoda; order Octopoda; family Octopodidae; genus Octopus; species Octopus sinensis. Next base: position 210,982,910 of record NC_042997.1, on the reverse strand, counting down.
TGCAAACGTGTGTGTGTGTGTGTGTGTGTGTGTGTGTGTGTCGTGCGTCTGCTATATTTCTTTATCAATATCGATAACGCAGCAATGTTGGGATTTCATTGGTTAATATTCGTAAAAATTAAACTACGTTTAAGTTACAAATTACAATTTTGTTTTCAATTTTGTTTACAATAATGTTTTCTTTTGACACATTCTACCAGTATACGAAGTTTCAAATTTTTTAGTTAACTAGGAAAATCTGGCCTTCAAAAAGAAAAGATCCAAAATATATTGGTTCATTTAGTGAAATCTTCCACTGTATTGGCAGCGAACCATTGTCGTCTGCTTGGTGCGATTCTTCACCGTTCTTTACTTTGACATAGAAAACTCCATTTTATTTTATTCAATAATTGGTTTCTGTTTTTGGCCAACTTTTGACATTTTGTTGTCGTTTAAAAGGAAGAATTGTAACAAAAGACTTTCCTTGTGGAGTGTAGGGAGCACAGTTCCAGTTTTATGTATCATCATAACCATCGTCGTTGTTATCATCATCATCAGCATCATCATAGTTTTTTAATGTCCACTTTTCCATGTTCGCATGGCTCATACGGAATTTGTTGAGGCAGATTCCTCTACAACCGGACGCTCTTCCTGTCACCAACTCTCGCCTCTTTCTGCGAACGAAATCTATACTCATGGCATATATTCAATAAGGCGGCGAGCTGGCAGAAGTGTTAGCACGCCGGGCGAAATGCTTAGCAGTATTTCGTCTGCCGCTACGTTCTGAGTTCAAATTTCGCCGAGGTCGACTTTGCCTTTCATTCTTTCGGGGTCGATTAAATAAGTACCCGTTACGCACTCTGGTCGATATAATCGACTAAATCCGTTTGTCTGTCCTTGTTTGTCCTCTCTGTGTTTAGCCCCTTGTGGGCAGTAAAGAAATAGAAATATATTCTCATGGCCAGACGTGTTTTTCTTAGAAAACTCGAAAGGGGCAGCATTCATTGTACAAAGGCGATTCTCGTTCATGGGCCATCACACGATGTCCAAGACAACGGGACACACATGGGGCTTTCCTCAATTTCCGTCTACAAAATCCATTCACAAGGCCTTGGTCGACACGAGGCTATAGTAGAAGACACTTGCCTAAGGTGGCAACACAGTGGGACCGAACCCGGAACAATGTGGTTGGGAGGCAAGCTTCTTACAACACAGCCACGCCTGCGCCTGTATGTTAAGAACAATACACTATTCCTCGTCTTCTAACTCTGCCATTTTGGACATTTTCGCCAGCAGCAGCAGCAGCAGCAGCAGTATTTTGACTCCTTTCTTCTTCGTGGACCATTTCTTGTGACCTGCTGAGCTGAGGAAATGGGATTCGTTTGGGATCCGTGTGAAATGATGCAGACGATAAGATATAAGACATGACATTAGACTTGAGCAAGTGGACACATCTGATCTAATATCAGGCACACACACACAAACACACACGCACGCACACACATACACACGCACGCACACACATATACACACGCACGCACTTACATGCATACACATTCACACACACACATACACACACGCACATACATGCACACACACGCACATACATGCACACACACACACACACGCACATACATGCACACACACACGCACATACATGCACACACACACACACGCACGCACACACATACACATACACACACGGGCACGCATGAGAGATTTTTACCCTATCCTATGAGTCCGCCATCTTGCCGCTGTTTTATATAAACCATAAAAGGGGGCGGGTTTGGCAGACTCGTCATCTCGTTGCACAGAAAACCACGAGATATTCCTTCCAATTCCTAATGTTCTGAGTTCAAGTCACACCAAGGTCGACTTCATCTTTTATCCGTTCGGGGTCAACGAAGTACCGTTCGAGTAATAGTGCCAGTGTGATTGACCTGTGCCCCTCCCCTCAAAATTGTTGGACTTGAATCCTGCAATGGTCTGCAATCTCAGTCATTTATAAGCCATGGGAATTGGGTAACAAGCCTTACGAGTCCTAGGGCTAAAGAAAAAAGTGTTCTGTCTGTCTGTCTGTCTAGAGAGAAGGGCCTGAAGGCCTTGGCTCATATCGACCCTAATCTTGACGAGTGGAGGGCTGTTGGTGTTGTTGGTGGTGGTGACGAAGATGGGGATGATGGCAATGACAATGAAGATGAAAATGACGATGATGATTTCGAGCTGATTGTCTTTATAGATTATTTGGTCATTGCCAGCACCGCCCCGACTGGCCTCCGTGCTGGTGGCACGTAAAAGCACCAGCCGTTCATGTCCGTTGCCAGCCTCGCCTGGCCCGCGTGCCGGTGGCACGTAAAAGCACCATCCGTTCATGTCCGTTGACAGCCTCGCCTGGCCCCCGTGCCGGTGGCACGTAAAAACACTATCCGTTCATGTCCGTTGCCAGCCTCGCCTGGCCCCCGTGCCGGTGGCACGTAAAAGCACCATCCGTTCATGTCCGTTGCCAGCCTCGCCTGGCCCCCGTGCCGGTGGCACGTAAAAGCACCATCCGTTCATGTCTGTTGCCAGCCTCGCCTGGCCCGCGTGCCGGTGGCACGTCAAAGCACCATCCGTTCATGTCCGTTGCCAGCCTCGCCTGGCCCCCGTGCCGGTGGCACGTAAAAACACCATCCGTTCATGTCCGTTGCCAGCCTCGCCTGGCACGTAAAAGCACCATCCGTTCATGTCCGTTGCCAGCCTCGCCTGGCCCCCGTGCCGGTGGCACGTAAAAACACCATCCGTTCATGTCCGTTGCCAGCCTCGCCTGGCCCGCGTGCCGGTGGCACGTAAAAGCACCATCCGTTCATGTCCGTTGCCAGTCTCGCCTGGTCCTCGTGCTGGTGGCATGTAAAAAGCACCACCCGACCGTGTCCGTTGCCAGCGCCGCCCCGACTGGCCTCCGTACCGGTGGCACGTAAAAGCACCATCCGTTCGTGGCCGTTTGACAGCTCCCACTGCGGGTGGCACGTAAAAAGCACCCACTACACTCGCGGAGTGGTTGACGTTAGGAAGGGCATCCAGCCATAGAAACACTGCCAGATCAGACTGGAGCCTGGTGCAGCCCTGGCTTCCCAGACCCCGGTCGAACCGTCCAACCCATGCTAGCATGGAAAGCGGACGCTAAATGATGATGATGATGATGATGATATCCAGACCAGGAAGAATGGTGCCAGCTAAATGGTTCCTAAAGGAACTGGGGTAGGTGGGTGGGGGCAGATGAAACCCCGGTCATTGGGTTTAGGGTGCTGAGTGTAGGGTATCGAATTAGCCTCCCATCACAGACTTTTGTGGCGGGGCGTGTTAAACAGGGTGATGGATCATGGCCACAATGCAACATTAGCCGCACTCCACTCAGTTCGAAGCCATTTGTCCACTGTGCTGCGCTGTGAGATTGAAATCACAACCACATAATTACCGCACTCACCCTTACACTCTCACACAGTCATGTCACCATCACCACCACCACCACCACCACCATCACAATCACCATCCTCATCAATATGAAGGCGGCAAGCAAGCAGAATCGTTGGCGCTTCAGATAACAGACATAACAATAATGGACAAAGAAAAGCAAAGCTGCGTAGTAATTGATCCATTATGTCCATTTGATTCCAGGATTGTAAAGAAAGAGGACGAAAAACAAACAAGAAATACAATCCCTTAAAATTTGAAACTGCAAGAGTTTGGAATATGAAAAGTGTAATGGTTGTCATCATCGTTTAACGTCCCTTTTTTCCGCGCTAGTACGGGTTGGACAGTTCGACCGGGGTCTGAGAAGCCAGGGGCTGCACCAGGCCCAGTCTGATCTGGCAGTGTTTCTACGGCTGGATGCCCTTCCTAACGCCAACCACTCCACGAGTGTAGTGGGTGCTTTTTACATGCCACCTGCACAGGTGCCAGGGGGGGGTCCGGCATCGGCCACGATCGGTTGGTGCTTTTAACGTGCCACCGGCACAGAAGCCAGTCGAGGCGGCTCTGGCATCGGCCACGTTCGGATGGTGCTTTTTATGTGCCACCGGCACAGAAGCCAGTCGAGGCGGCGCTGGCATCGGCCATGTTCGGATGGTGCTTTTTATGTGCCACTGGCACAGAAGCCAGTTGAGGCGACGCTGGCAATGACCACGTTCGGATGGTGCTTTTTATGTGTCACCGGCACAGAAGCCAGTCGAGGCGGCGCTGGCATCGGCCACGTTCGGATGGTGCTTTTTATGTGCCACTGGCACAGAAGCCAGTTGAGGCGACGCTGGCAATGACCACGTTCGGATGTTGCTTTTTATGTACCACCGGCACAGAAGCCAGTCGAGGCGGCGCTGGCATCGGCCACGTTCGGATGTGCTTTTTTATGTGCCACTGGCACAGAAGCCAGTTGAGGCGACGCTGGCAATGACCACGTTCGGATGGTGCTTTTTATGTGCCACCGGCACAGAAGCCAGTCGAGGCGGCGCTGGCATCGGCCACGTTCGGATGTGCTTTTTTATGTGTCACCGGCACAGAAGCCAGTCGAGGCGGCGCTGGCATCGGCCACGTTCGGATGGTGCTTTTTATGTGCCACTGGCACAGAAGCCAGTTGAGGCGACGCTGGCAATGACCACGTTCGGATGGTGCTTTTTATGTGCCACCGGCACAGAAGCCAGTCGAGGCGGCGCTGGCATCGGCCACGTTCGGATGGTGCTTTTTATGTGCCACTGGCACAGAAGCCAGTTGAGGCGATGCTGGCAATGACCACGTTCGGATGGTGCTTTTTATGTGCCACCGGCACAGAAGCCAGTCGAGGCGGCGCTGGCATCGGCCATGTTCGGATGGTGCTTTTTATGTGCCACCGGCACAGAAACCAGTCGAGGCGGGGCTGGCATCGGCCACGTTCGGATGGTGCTTTTTATGTGCCACTGGCACAGAAGCCAGTTGAGGCGGCGCTGGCAATGACCACGTTCGGATGGTGCTTTTTATGTGCCACCGGCACAGAAGCCAGTCAAGGCGGCGCTGGCATCGGCCACGTTCGGATGGTGCTTTTTATGTGCCACCGGCACAGAAACCAGTCGAGGCGGGGCTGGCATCGGCCACGTTCGGATGGTGCTTTTTATGTGCCACCGGCACGGAAGCCAGTCGAGGCGGCGCTGGCAACGGCCACGTTCGGATGGTGCTTTTTATGTGCCACCGGCACAGAAGCCAGTCGAGGCGGCGCTGGCAACAGCCACGTTTGGATGGTGCTTTTTATGTGCCACTGGCACAGAGGCCAGTTGAGGCGACACTGGCAATGACCTCGTTCGGATGGTGCTTTTTATGTGCCACCGGCACAGAAGCCAGTTGAGGCGGCGCTGGCAACGGCCACGTTTGGATGGTGCTTTTTATGTGTCACCGGCACAGAAGCCAGTCGAGGCGGCGCTGGCATCGGCCACGTTCGGATGGTGCTTTTTATGTGTCACCGGCACAGAAGCCAGTCGAGGCGGCGCTGGCATCGGCCACGTTCGGATGGTGCTTTTTATGTGCCACTGGCACAGAAGCCAGATGAGGCGACGCTGGCAATGACCACGTTCGGATGGTGCTTTTTATGTGCCACCGGCACAGAAGCCAGTCGAGGCGGCGCTGGCATCGGCCACGTTCGGATGGTGCTTTTTATGTGTCACCGGCACAGAAGCCAGTCGAGGCGGCGCTGGCATCGGCCACGTTCGGATGGTGCTTTTTATGTGCCACTGGCACAGAAGCCAGTTGAGGCGACGCTGGCAATGACCACGTTCGGATGGTGCTTTTTATGTGCCACCGGCACAGAAGCCAGTCGAGGCGGCGCTGGCAATCGGCCACGTTCGGATGGTGCTTTTTTATGTGCCACTGGCACAGAAGCCAGTTGAGGCGATGCTGGCAATGACCACGTTCGGATGGTGCTTTTTATGTGCCACCGGCACAGAAGCCAGTCGAGGCGGCACTGGCATCGGCCATGTTCGGATGGTGCTTTTTATGTGCCACCGGCACAGAAACCAGTCGAGGCGGGGCTGGCATCGGCCACGTTCGGATGGTGCTTTTTATGTGCCACTGGCACAGAAGCCAGTTGAGGCGGCGCTGGCAATGACCACGTTCGGATGGTGCTTTTTATGTGCCACCGGCACAGAAGCCAGTCAAGGCGGCGCTGGCATCGGCCACGTTCGGATGGTGCTTTTTATGTGCCACCGGCACAGAAACCAGTCGAGGCGGGGCTGGCATCGGCCACGTTCGGATGTGCTTTTTATGTGCCACCGGCACGGAAGCCAGTCGAGGCGGCGCTGGCATCGGCCACGTTCGGATGGTGCTTTTTATGTGCCACCGGCACAGAAGCCAGTCGAGGCGGCGCTGGCAACAGCCACGTTTGGATGGTGCTTTTTATGTGCCACTGGCACAGAGGCCAGTTGAGGCGACACTGGCAATGACCTCGTTCGGATGGTGCTTTTTATGTGCCACCGGCACAGAAGCCAGTTGAGGCGGCGCTGGCAACGGCCACGTTTGGATGGTGCTTTTTATGTGCCACTGGCACAGAAGCCAGTCGAGGCGACGCTGGCAATGACCACGTTCGGATGGTGCTTTTTATGTGCCACCGGCACAGAAGCTAGTCGAGGCGGCGCTGGCATCGGCCATGTTCGGATGGTGCTTTTTATGTGCCACTGGCACAGAAGCCAGTTGAGGCGGCGCTGGCAATGACCACGTTCGGATGGTGCTTTTTATGTACCACCGGCACAGAAACCAGTCGAGGCGGGGCTGGCATCGGCCACGTTCGGATGGTGCTTTTTATGTGCCACCGGCACAGAAGCCAGTCGGGGCGGCGTTGGCAACGGCCACGTTCGGATGGTGCTTTTTATGTGCCACCGGCACAGGTATTAATAATAATAATTGGTGTGATGGGAAATGTAAGCAAAGATATAGAGAAATGGTTGGAGGAGATTGAAATAGAATGCTTGGTAGAGCTCCTGCAGAGAGTTTGCTTCTAAGGGACAGGAAAGATTACCAGGAGGGTCTTAAGCATGGGAAAGACTATTGTAAGCTAGTGGACACCCAAGGTTACCTGCTACCCACATAAATTCTACAAGGAATAAGGACGAAACTGAGTCAAATCAATAATAATGATGATGGTGATGATGAAATTAAATGTTTCTAATTGAAGTAGAAAGCCTGAAATTTAGGGAGAGTGTGAGCTGAGAGCAAGTGGGACCAATTTGCTGGTCCCGTATTTTATCAACATTGAAAGGAAGAAAGGAAATGTTGGTCTTGGAGGGTTTGTTTTCAACTGAGAGCCAGAAGGAATACCACAAGGTATTTTGTCTGAGACCCTAACGATTCTGTCATCCACCAACCAATGCCATGGAAAGTTTTCTCAGGGATGCTTCCTGCATGAAAAACACAGTTAAGTGTTGCAAAGGTATTTTGTCTGAGACCCTAACGATTCTGTCATCCACCAACCAATCCCATGGAAAGTTTTCTCAGGGATGCTTCCTGCATGAAAAATACAGTTAAGCGTTGCAATCGCCAATGGCATATTTTGGATAATCTTTCTTCCCATTATACAGTTTTGAGAAAGTCTTGGCACTTAACTATAGATTCGTTATGCAGAAATCCCTTCATGTAGGTGGCCCTGCTCGACCTGTAGAAAAGGTGTCGGTAGAAACTCCATAAGATGTACCCAGTCTAAGCTATGGACACATAAGAGGGGCCGAGGTATCAGAGGAAGGTTAACTGGGAAAATATTCTTTGTGTGTGGAAGATGCACAGGGGCAATTAACACAAGAAATATACAGAAAATAGACATGAGAAAATGTCAGCGGGGATACTTAGAAATAATTGATAGCTTCTGTTACCTAGGTGACCAAGTCTGCAGTTCTGAGAGTATAGCTGTTAGAATAAGAATAGGCTGGGCTAAGTTCAGAGAACTTCCACCTTTGTTTGTAACAAAGGGCCTCCCTCTCAGAGTGAAGGGCAGGTTGTATGATACCTGTTTGTGAACAGCCATGTAACATGGCAGTGAAACATGGGCTGTGACTGCGGAGGACATGAGAAGGCTTGAAAGAAATGAAGCTGGTATGCTTCACTGGATGTGCAATGCCAGTGTGCATGCATGACAGAGTTTAAGTGTCTTGAGAGAGAAATTGGATGTAGGAGGCCTGAGATGTGGTGTACAAGAGAGAAGACTGCATTGGTCATGTGATGTGCATGGAGGACAGCTGTGTAAAGAAGTGCCAATCCCTAACTGTGGAGGGAACTTGTGGAAGAGGTAGACCCAGGAAGACATGGCACGAAGTGATGAAGCATGATCTTTGGATGTTGGGTTCCACAGAGGCGATGACAAGTGATTGAAATCTTTGGCGATTTGCTGTGCTTGAGAAGACTCATCAAACCAAGTGGAATCGTAGTCTTGGACAGTGTTGGTGACTCTTGGAGTGGTTGGCATTAGGAAGGGCATCCAGCCGTAGGAAACCAAGCCAAACCAAACTAGTCAGGAGACTGGTACAGCTCTCCAGCTTACCAGTTCCAATCAAACTGTATAGGAAACGGATGCTAAATGATGATGATGATAAATGTCACAATCTTTTATTATGAGAAGTCTACAACTGTTTAGTGATAGACCAGCCCTGATCCAGCAGTCCTATGTCCAAGATGCAAGTAACCCATCCTGTTTTGCCCAGACTCAATGTAGATCCAAGATTATCTAAAATGTCATCAGTTCTTAAAATGATGGCTGCTGTTTTTTGCAAATCAAACATCGTGCAAAGCTGCTCTC